>NW_027437181.1:39215000-39408479 GCF_033239565.1 Halichoeres trimaculatus
TTACAGCACAGTAAGGAAACTTTAGTCCCCCTTATAAAACATTTTTTTTTACGTTGCTGTCTCTTTAAGACTCCTCAGTTCACAAACACACTCCCCTCTGATTGGCCAGCCCTCTGGAGGCCTATAAGAGGCACAGCTATGGGCAGACCTTGGTGTTTGATGCCATCCCTTCTATCATGTTGTGTACTGACATCATTTCAGCAAGACTCGTGAAGATCCTGTGTTATTTTTAGAACATGCTGTTTATTTCAGGGACAAAGTCAGAGATTTCAATCAAGATCTGAATTACAGAGGTTTAAAAATCTGCACATGCTCAGTCCGAACACCCAGAATTGGTACCTAACATCCATGATTAAAATATGGGAAAGCAGAATGCCCCCTATTTAAGTACCTGACTGGTTGATCATTACATGGCATGATTTTTCAGCAACAGATGTTTTTTTGTCAGTAGAAGTCCATATCTAGGGTCTATGTGGTGCAGTACAAGGCAAAGCTTCAAGGGTTTTTTTATAGTTCAGTTGTCAAAATAAGAACTAGAGAGGTTAAAAAAAAAAAAAAAAAGTCAAATGAAGGAGCAGATAACCAGCACACACAGTATCACCCTCAATACAATCTACAGCCTTCATTTTTCTCCCATGATACCCTAAAATGCATCAGCTCTGTCAGGTCCCAGCTCCCATTTCTGCAGGAGTCACACCTGCAGTCTGCTGCTCCCCCAGGATGACATCAAGGTAAATTTGTTATCTGATGTGTAGCTGCAATCTGTTGATCATAAAGTACAATCTTCAGCACTGAAATTTGATTGCGAGCAGAAAAGTCATAGTTTCAGCAGTTTTCAGTTCAGTCGTCAAATATAACAGCTTGGTCAGCATGGAGGACGACACTGTCGCTTTAAGGTCATCTGTGTATGCTGTGATTATCAGGCAAACAGAGAGTGAGGAAACATCCACAGGATGAAGGCTGGTTGTATCTGCATACAGATTTCTGTGATGGTGATTTGTTAAAGACAGATCTTCAACAGAAGCAAAGAGAGAGGATCAGGTCTTCAAACATGTTCTCTGCCTCTTTAGCTCTGAGCAGTTAGTTATCCTTTACTCAGATTATGCTCAGTGGAACATTGGCAGTGAAATACTTTAGCCAAAGAACTGAATTAAAATGCTTCTGATACATCAGACCACATAGATTCTCCCCCGTGTTGCCAACTTGACCACTTTGTTTGCTAGATTTGGCAACTTTACAGACCTCATTAGTGGCTCTTTTTTAAAAGAGGAAACTCTTAACAGATCTTGAATAGAATAGAAAGTACTTCATTAATTCCCCAAAGGAAAATTCACAGTCAGAGCCTCAAAGCAAGAAAGTATATAGTGCAAAAAATTCAAAAATATATAAACAGATTAACATTAGCTTCAAGCAAGATGCTACTCTGTCTTCTAGTATTCCCTTTTGATGCTGGGATAGCATGGCTAGCTTGTCTATCTTACTGGAAGGACAGTGCCATCTCTGCTTAGCTAGCAAGCCAGTACCAGCATGTCTTTGTTGTTTCCTTCTCCTCAGCTTGCAGAGAACACCAGCCCCAGCACTGGTTAGCATCGACATGCTACAGGCTGTTAGCAGGTGAAATCTCATGTGTAAACAATGTGACCATGGTTACAAGTAGGATCTGTGGACACACACAGGAACTTAGGTAAAAACATGACTGCAAACAACCAGTTTAGTGTCAGTGACCAAGAAACGAAACACAACAAGCAACAACCAGTTCTAAATACAAAGAGAAAGAGGAGAAAAGTGAGCATTAAAATAAGATGAATGAAAATGAATCGCACGTCTCTTCTTGGTCACTTTTGCCGGGTAATATTTTGAAATAAAACATCTGAGGCCTTTATTTTGAAAATATGGCTGTCCTTTTTAGTAACACTAACTGAATCACAGATCCCTGCATTTGTAAAACTTGGAATGGTAAGTTAAAAATCTTTATTTTCTGAAGCCTTGGCCAAAACTCAGGCTGCAGTCTGGTGACTAAGAACATGTTGTGGGTTTTAAAAAAATGGTTGTACCTAGAATAAAATGTCCGTGAGAAGCTTGAATTGGTGTGGGATGTGGAATAGAGAGAGGGAGGGTGAGGTCAGCAGCTCTTTCTCTGGGATAGTAACGTCATCGTTTCTGAAAACATTAAACCGACACCTCTTATTTTTTGACAATGGTCTCAAGCCACATGATTAAGTCCCAGCCCTCCCTCTCCCACCTTCCAGGCTCTTCACCTCAGCCAAGGTTATCTCTACCATCGATTCTTATCATCAGGTTTTCAATTGATCTATTACCTCTGCACCCCACCTGCTTAATGCTTGCTTGATTAATTATTGTCCCCCACGGGGCTGGGAGTGGGGAGGCTGCCAGCCGGAATCCTCCAGATTAAGATGAATCTCCATCGTCTTTGTTCTGTGCAGACGCAGAGAGCGGCAACTTGTGGTGAAACAGACTGAACGTACTGACACTGGAGTGGGTTAGTTTCCTCTCTGCTAACACCAAATGTAGCCTGCACAGAAAGTGCCTGTTTGTTTTTGCTCCTGACTTTAATCCTCGGTAGTCATCAGTATTATTCAGAGGCACCAGATAATTTGTAAAATGGAAATGAAATTCCCAAATCCAATTTACATTTTCATGACAAGCTTCATTGACACTCTGATATGTTTTGTCCCCTGACAGTGTGGAGGAGAGACTAAGGAAGGTGGAGACAGGAGGAGGGAGAGACAGACGGAGGCTTTGACTGCTTTGTGCATCATGGTTTGATCCCATTTTGGGCTTTTCAGCTTTAAAAACCCTCTAATTCATTCTGCTCTGAGAATAAATGGCTTCAGCTATAAATGTAGTTGTCATTTGAGGGTTCTATCAGTCTCGCTACTTGATGCCTATTTGTTCTGGCAGGAAAAAGCCTGGTGGAAATGAGCAGATCAACATATTAACAGTCCATTAATGCTGCTGAAAGCGCTGCAGCTGCCAGCAGCTCGCAAAAGACACTGCTTCCCCCTGAGCAACAGTTACTGTATATTTGCAGTGGCAGGTAATTCAAACATAATGTACATATCATTTCAGCAGACATTATTGGATTATGGGTTTGGAATTTCTCCGGCGTTTCATGTTTATTTGGGTCCCGTTGTGACAAATCCATTTAGTTTATTTGAAGCTTGTATAACACCACTTTAATGAAACATGATTATCTTTGATGTATGGATTTCCTCAGTTATTATCTTCATATGCTTCAAACTGTTGGGAACAAATGGGGAAATGTTTCTGTGCTGTGCTGAAACGCAATATTAGTCTTCTTGTTCTTTCTTTGAGTGAAAGACTTTGGAACTTATTCAAGTCTCAGTAAATCCAAAGCACATCTGTGTTTTTGCATTTGGCAGCTAATGTGAGGATGCTATGAAACATGTCGACATTTAAAAAGAAAGAAAGAAAGAAAGAAGGAAAGAAAGAAAGAAAGAAAGATTTTTTCATTTGCTTACGAAGCTACCCCCACTGTTGGCTTAGAAAGACAAATAATGCCAAATTTTGCGCCATTCACTGGCATTTCAGGATTTATTGTGTAATACATCATGATATTTGTCATCCTGAAAAAAATTGAGAATTGTTTGTCCTTAACATCAGGACTGTCAAACAATATATTTTTACATAACTCAGGATTAATCATAGATAAATCACAAGTTAGTTTTTTTTAACTGTTACCTCAAGCAGATAAGTTTTCAATGATCTGATCACCATGGATGAGGACAGGTAGGTTTGCATCTAATCTGATTTGAATGTATTTGCTTTGAAATCATGTGATGAGTAGCTGATAATTTTCTCTCTCTGGTGTTTTAGAAAACTCTAATCTTCTGAAATGCTTTTTTTTTAGCTGATGTCTCTTTAATAATAAAGACAATAAAGATAATAATAATAATAATAATGATAATAATAATAATAATAATAATAATAATAATAATAATAATAATAATAATAATAATAATAATAATGTAAAATAATAATAATGTAAAATAATAATAATAATAATAATAATAATAATAATAATAATAATAATATATAAAAATAATAATAATAATAATAATAATAATAATAATAATAATAATAATAACTTAAATTTATAAAGTGCCTTTCAAGGAACCCAAGGTCACTTTCCACCATAGAGGAGATAAACTTAAAAGATTTAAACAAGGAAGGCCAGGGAGAACAGGTGAGTTTTGAGAAGTGATTTGAAACAGTCCAGAGTGGGAGAAAGTCCAGTGTCGCAAGTTCCTGGATGTGGTGTGTGGGTGAAGGAGATCAGCCAGGTACTGGGGGGAAAGTGCGTGAAGGGACTTGTAGGTGAGTAAGAGGAGTTTGTAGTGAATGCAGAACTTGACCGGGAACCAGTGGAGGTAAATGAGAGTGGGGGTGATGCGCTGTGTTGGAAATGAGGTGAGGTGTACGGCATTGGTGGTCATTCTACTGTTTTCCCACACTTCAATATCTGTTTAAAAGAACAAGGTACAATGCAACTGTAAACTCAGCTACTGTTCCCACACTGCCTTACAGGGTACCTTTAACTGTGCACTCAGTCATTTTCCCACACTGCTATCCTGACAGGGTACTTTTCCCACACTGCCTTGCAGGGTACCTTTTAACTGTGCGCTCAGTCATTTTCCCATACTGCTATCCTGACAGGGTACTCTTCACTGTAGGTTCAGCCATTTTTCCCACGCTGCTGCCTTGCAAACCATGAAGGGTACCTCACAGATATAGTTTGTCACTCATAATGATGTCTTAGTTCTGAATTCCCCAAATACTTCAATTACTTCTTATTGGAAATGTGATGCTATCTATCTGACCAGAATACCTTAAAATTATTAATCTGACTCTATTCTTCTCTCACCTCTTTCTGCAAAGTTTGGTAATGGGGAAGGCTCAAGAGGCGTCCTGGTTTTCAGTTGAACACAAATTTATTAACGATAGGTCAAGAATATGCATTTACAGAGATCTCTGGTGCAGCTTCGTTTCCCTGTTCCCTGTTGATGATGAAGAGTGTAGGACCCAGCACGGAGCCTTGAGGGACACCATGGTTGACTGAGGCAGGAGGGGATGTGGTGCCGTGGAGGGTGACAAACTGGGTTCTGTTGGAGAGATATGATTGAAATCAAGTCAGTGCGGAGCAAGAGATGTGCAGAAGGTCAGAGAGGTGTTTGAGGAGGATGGTGTGGGAAACAGTGTCAAAAGCAGCGGAGAGGTCCAGGAGGATGAGGATACTGATGTAATTGGAGTCTGCGGCGATGAGGAAGTTGTTGGTAATTTTGATCAGAGCGGTCTCAGTACTGTGGTGTGTTCTGTTGGCTGACTGAAGGGGTTCGTAGAGCTCGTGGTTGGACAGATGCTGATGGAGCTGGGCAGCCACTGCTCTTTCCAGGATCTTGCTGAGGAAAGGAAGGTTGGAGATCGGCCGCAAGTTGTTGAGGTCACCAGGGTCCAGACCAGGCTTTTTTAAGATAGGAGTGATGGAAGCCATTTTAAGACTTGAGGGGACTGTGCCAGAAACTAAGGATGAGTTGATAATGTTAGTGATGATAGAACAGAGGGGAGGCAGGCAGGCTTTAACCAAAACAGTTGGCATAGCGTCCAGTGAACATGTAGAGGATTTGGCTTTAGAGACCAATTTGTAAACCAGTGCAGTGTCAACTGGAGAGAGGGCGGAGAGAGGGCACAGAGGGGGATAGGGTGAGGCACATCGGGGAGGGGGGGCCGGCAAAGGAAGCTGCTAGTGAATGGAGTCCACCTTAGCTGAGAAGAACTCCAGAAAATTAGAGCATCAGTCAGGGTCCTCGGGTGTGGGAGTGGCAGCAGGGGGATGGAGCAAACTATTTATGGTGGAGAAAAGTGTTCTGGGGTGTTCTTGCTGTGAGTGGATGAGGGTGGAGTAATATCTGATTTTGGTCCTAGAGAGTTCCTCCTTGTAGGACCTCACATGCTCCTCAAAAGCAAGACGTGAACGGTGAGGCCAGTTCACTTGTGAGGCAGCTCCAATCAACAACCAGTGGTTTTCATGGCGTGAAGGTCTAAGGAGCACCCAGGGGCAGGGCGAGCAAACGAGATGGACCAGAATTTCAGGGGGGGCCAGAGAGTTGAGGGAGTGGGATAAGACGTTATTGTGGTTGGCGACTAGGCCATTGGGCAAGGTGTCAGGCGGAACCCGAGCCAAGTGGGCCTCAAGCAGGTCAGACATTATATTGTCATTGATCAGTTGGGCTTTATTGTTCAGGGAGCAGGTTTTAAGCAGCATGAAGGAGGCAGCAGAGGGTGGAGACAGGGAGGGCGGACTGATACTGTCAACACAGACCAGGGGCTTGAGACAGGCAGTGCGCATGAGTGTATGAGGTTTGTTGTGATGACGTTGGACCCGCGCAGCTGGTGCTAACACCGGTATTGCATTAGTGGTAGCGGGGATAAACTTATGCCCTGATGCTCTGTGAATTTAGCGGGGGCGTTTTAGAAGTCCAAGCCAGTAGATAGCCAGCAGGTGAGGAGCTGCTACCAGGAAGCCCAGCGTCCGCCCACGAAGTGAAAACCAGAATAGCAGAGAAGGCACAGGCTTACCAAGTGATCCCTCAGGACTTAGTCCGGGTGGCTGGGAGGAGGAAATCCAAGATGCAAATCCCAAAGAGATGGACAAATCCAGCAGGTTTGCAGGCCAGCTTTGACAGCAGGGAAGCAGATGCAACAGCTGACAGGGAGACGTCCCTCACAGAACAGCTGATCGCCCACAGAGGCCCACAAAACTGAAGCACAATACTAGCTGCTGCAGCAAAATTGAAAGTAAAGTAAAGTAGAGAAACAAGACAAGTTGACCAGTAAAGAAGCAGCGTCATGCACGCTAGCATCCTCTCATACTCTCCCTGCTTAAGGCTCCCTGTTCCACAGAACCCCTTTTACTCTGATTGGCCAGCCCCCTAGCAGAGTCATAGATGAGTGGCAGCCTCCGGTGTAAACATATAAGACAATTCTGAAGTGCTAAAATCTGCTGTTTCTTGAGGGGCCGCTTGAGGCTGGCTCCAGAAGTGCCTTAAGTCACATACACACCAAACTAAAAAAACTGTTTTTAAAGCAGAAATTACCTATTTACGGCCTGGTTCAAAAAACATCTCCCTTCTGAATCACTAATTTACTATTAACACACACTCTACGGAGGTGATTTTTTTTAATTTATTTTTTTTATAACTCTGCAGTTTAGAGAATATTAAGATTGCAAGCTCGCCCAATCAGAGGCACAGGTCTGGTCACGTGAGTGAAGTGCACCTAATAGCTGTACTCGAAGCCCCACGTCACTTCCAATGTTGCTGCTATGGCTGATTTGCCTCAGAAATCTGTTTCAGAAACAGCTCAGTTATACAGTCTATGACCACAGGCAGACCTTGGTGTTTGAGGCCCACCCCTCCAAAGTGTCATGAACCACTTAAGAGGCCATTTCAGGAAGTCTGGTGAAGATCTGGTGTTAGTTTTAAAATAGAATGTTTTGATCAGTTCATAGACAGATTCAGGGCTTTATCCAACAAATGAATATGTAGAGGTTTGGAAATCTGCACACGCTCAGTCTGAACATCCAGGATTGGTGCTTTAGAACTATGTTTAAAATGCAGGTGAAGCAGAATACCCCCTCTTTAAATTGGTCTGTGTCCAGTACTTGAGTCTGATCGGTCAGAACCTCATGGTTGAAATCAGGTCCTCTAAGCAGCTAAAGCCGATCTCATGCTGCATCAAAGCAGGGTGATAAGAATCTGTTATAAAGGTGGTTTAATCATCAGAGGGACTGTTTCCTGACTGTTTGAATAATCCTTCAATCAGCTTTGCTTCAGTGTGTCTCGTCAGGTTGATTTAGTTTTTATGTGGTAGCTGGTAACAAGCATACGGTGTATAATATAAAGGTGGTTTTGCAAATGAGAACTCCTTCAGGCTGAGTCACGACACCTCCACTTCACGTCAGGGTCTTGATTGCCCTGCCGGGATTCTAATTTGCATAATTGCTCTCTCACTATACATCATCACTCACTTAACTTTTAGAGCTGTATTTTCAATCATTCTATCCTTTTAATCTTTGACATAAAGCTGCTAAATTACACATCAGCCAATGTGAAGCTGGAGGCAGACAAGCATAACACGGACCATGAAGTGTGAAAAAGTGTCTTTAAATGATCGCCTTCTCCGCTTTCATACCATCAGCTGCGTATGAGGTCAGTGTCCTCGTTAGAAAGGTAGCCTCTGGAAAAGAGCCCTTTCCTCCTCCTCTTCACTGCGGCTGTCACTCAGTCAGACAGAGAGCTCTTACTTCAAATGATCTCCAAGGCTGACACACCATCCAGTTCGAAGAGGAAGACGGAAGTCACGAAACAGCATCCGACACGCATCGCGGGTGGGACCAGAGGAGGCGGAGTCACACACCTTCTCAGTGTGAACAATATGCAGATGAAGCACACACATAGGTAGAGACCATCTTTCCTGCTGGGTAATGATATGAGGCTGACAAATGATGGGGTTGGTGTAAACAATCAGGACGAGCCCACCCTGTTGTCCTTGTAGGTCAGTAAACCATGTAGGCCTTCAGGTGCCTCTGGATGCAAGAGCACACGGCAAGGAGATGCATTTCTCTGCTGCTAGATGAGAGTCTGTGTGTGTGTGTGTGTGTGTGTGTGTGTGTGTGTGTGTGTGTGTGTGTGTGTGTGTGTGTGTGTGCATATAGAAGAACTCCCACTCTCCCTTTTGAAAAGGGTACAATATTTATCTTAGTTCTCAAACATTCAGCAGCCACTGAACCACATAAAGTCATCCCAAATGATGATAAACTGCTGTAATTATGTTATTGTTAAGAGTCTATAAGGTGTGCACACTCATTTATTGAATAATCCCATACACATATTCAATAATTACAGAAATCAAAGAAAAGCAAACATATCTTTGTAGCTTCTGTATTTTTAATATCCATCGCGTCCAATCCATCGCGTCTGTCTGCTGCCGTCAATTATTGATGCCTGGGATTCTGAGTCCGTGCTCTAAAACTGCAGATTCCTGACCGCGGCTCTGCCAGTCTCTGAAAAGTCTTAAAGGCAGAGCTGAAAGGCAGCATTATGCATAATTAATTTCAGAATTCATTGATGCTGTGTTAGATCGTATCAACATATCACCGTTTGCCGCTCCTCACCTCTCACGGTCACTGACTCATCCTGCTCTATGGGCTTCACCCAGTTTAAGATGCAAACACTCCAAATGTGTTCGTACAATGACTGTCCATCAGAGAGATGAGCAGAGAGGGAATTTTCTGGATTAACACCTGCAGTGTAGCGGCAACCTGTAGTATTGAATACAAGAGCAAAAACCTTAGTTCCCTAAGCGACCACTAGAGGCTGACACCAGAAAGTCAGCAGACTCCATGAACACCCATTTCACAGCAGAAGTATACATGTTTACTTGGTACAAAATATTTATTTGGCCCTAAAAGCAGATATCTTCAATGACTCAGAGGGTGAGATTTTCTTATTGCTGATCTGTATTGAAGGTTTAGGACACATATTCATGCAGAATTTCCAAGTGGTAGATGGGATCGTTGTTAGCCAGCCAGCCAGCTAAGGCGCCTGTTGGCTATGGCTGCCTCCTGCAGTAGCTCTCTCTTCTTTGTCCATTTCTTGTAATTTTTTTCGTCTCTTTTTCGTCATCTTAGTATTTGGAGTGGATCATCACTTTGTATGGTTCATTGCTGGTCATGGGCAACAAACTTTATGTGGCTTCAATGATATTTTTACTACTTTTCCCCTGTGTTTGTCTGGAGATCCTACATGTAACCATGGCTGCATTGCTTACATGTGAAATTAGCTGTTAGCAGCATGTAGCATATCAATGCTAACTAGTGTAGGGCTTGATGATTTCCCTCAAGGTGAGGAAGAGGAGGTGAGGACGACGTGCTGGTTCTCAGGTGTGAGCTGGGAGGTGACGACCTGTCCTTCCATCCATCGTTGTTGGGAACGTGGGATCTATCACCAGTGGGATGGACGAGCTAGCTGTGCTAACCCAGCCGCAGAGGGGCTGCCGGAGGGCAGAGTGGCATCGTGCTGTTCACAGACGTGGCTGACGGAGCTGACATCGGACGCTGGCGCCACATTGGAGGAGCTTCGCCTGCTGTGAGCAGACAGGATCCAGGAGACAGAGACTGAACAGACTGCTGAGGAGGCTCAGTCCTGGACCCTGTGGAGGTGGAGACTGGCTGGGCTGGAGAGTGGTGGACGGGCTGTCGTCATCTATTTTCTTGTGGACCTTTTTGCACTTTCTATACTCTTTCTTACTTTTGTTTTCTTGATTGCTGCTGTGACTTCAATTTCGTTGTACTTGTTACAGTGACAATTAAGTTCTATTCTATTCTATTCTGTTCTGTTCTAAAGTCCCCCTTAGCTCCACCTCTTTGTCTGTTTGTTGGGTTAATTCAACATTTCCAAAAGACAGCAAGTGTATATGAATGATAAGCTCAGAAATAAATACAGATTTTTGTATTAATTTATTTGGTGGGATGTGTATAAGTTGTAAAAAAAAAGAAGAAGAATTTAATAAACATCTGTGGAAAAAAAAGGAAAAAAAGGAAGAACACTGAATGAAAAAAAAGTTAGGTAGTAAATGTAGTAAGACTCTGAGCATTAGACTTTATACAGAAAACAACAGTAATAATAAAAAGATAAGAAAAATACAATTAAATCAATAGAAAAATATTAAATTCAAATACAAGCACAAAAACAAAGTCTAAGTATATTTTTTCTCTGCCTCTCTTTGTTGGATGTTTTTTTTTTCTTTTTCCTATAATTCTTTTTTCTTTTTTTTTCTTAAAATTTGGCTTTCGAATTAATTAGAAAGGCATTTTTCATGACCGTTTAAAATGAACTCATTCAATTTATTTTCATTTTTATTTTTTTTAAAGTGGTATGTACGATGGACTTATGTTAATTACATCTAATGAATTCTTTGTTTTGTCTTGTTTTGCTGTGGTGTATGTATGTATGTATGTATGTATGTATGTATGTATGTTCGTATGTATGTATGTATGTATGTATGTATGTATGTATGTATGTATGTATGTATGTATGTATGTATGTATGTATTTATGTATAGGGTAGGGAAGACTGTGTGCTGCCAGGAGAAATACAGCTGCTCCTGTCACATAGGAAGTGATGACTCTTTCGATCAGTCAATTGACGGTAGTGTTTCTGGCTCCACCTTCTGGGGATGGATCGATATGTCTGGCACCCCATCAGAAGGGAACCAAAAAGCAGGAGGGTTCATCTGGGTTATTTGGGAATCTGGTCTGGTAATAGTCAGCGGAAATGCCACAAAATGCGTGCCATACTAAGATGAACTGAACTGCTTGGTGAAAACGGGGTTAATTGTTGGTCCCTGACACTCTGTATTATTGAGGTCATGAAAGGTGACAAAGAGGAGATACTCTGCTCATGTTTCTGATAACTTATACACTGACTTAAAGGTGTAGTCAGCGGTCTGGGAGAAAAGGAGTGGAGAGGTTGTTGATAAACAAATTTAGACCCACCTCTCCCGTCATACCCCACCCCTGGCACCACGCCCAAAAGATGATGGACGTGCATCGTCTGTAGAAACTGCGTAGCTGACCAACATGGCGGAGGCCGGACCAGCGAACGCTCGAGGGTCAGTAAGGTAACCCTGACTCGTCAGACAACAGTAGCCATAACTCGACTGCCATAGTTGATAACATCACAACAACAGTACATTTTGGCAGATCAGACAACAAGATGAATGCCCGACGGCTGTTACTGTTATGTGAAGCACTACAAAGCTAATCTTGCTTACCTGTCCAGCAGAAAGACAGTGACATCCACATCTGTTTTTAGTTCTGTTAAATCGCAGAGTTCCCTCCACTGTCGAAAAGCCACACCAATGTTGACCAGGGTCTTCCCTCTTTTATGGTGTAGGGTTTTAAGTGTAAACACAGAAACCTCTATTACCAGGATGAGGACCGATAAGCCAAACGGGTAGAATGAGGTGAAAGAAATGAGGAGCAGGAGGCCAGGATTCAGAGCTCTACTGGAACCACACACACAGAGAAACTTCAAGTCACGCACCTGCAGCACTTATTAATGACAACGTAGCTCCACAGGTGAAGCTGTGGCCACAATCAGCAGCTAAAGAGTCTCCTCCCACCAGTGACTCTTTCCCTCCTCACTTTAAACATATTTACAAATTAACAAACACAATGCTAATACAGATAGGAAAATACCGAACACCTAAAGAAATACTGAACATAAGCCTACACAACAAAATATCCCCTCTCACATCCCTGATCACTGAGCTCTGCCAACACTCTGCTGGAGTCCTGCAGCTGATGTTTGCACCCATGCAACCACGCCCCCTGGAGGTAGACCTCAGAGAGAGAAAGATTAGTAAAGGGTCTCCAAAAAAGCACAAAAACATCAACACTCATTGTACATGTGCAGATGTTTTACAACTTAGTGAGGGGGAAGCTGTCCAGCTCCCTCACATATGGTCAAAGACCTTTATCTTTATCACTATATAATTTCATGCGTTTCTGTCCTTCTTCTTTTGGGCTGTTTTTCGGCCATTGCGACTGTTGGTATCGTACTGCTTTCTTACGCTAACTGCGCACGCTACGCAACATACTGCTCCCCCTCCCCCCTCTGTCTGATCTGCGCATGAGTATGATCCGCCCCCTGGGTGTGTGGGGGTGTACCTCGTTTTGGTGGCTCGGTCCGAACCACGGTATTCACCTGCTGAAATTCAGAGCCAAGGCTAAATTGAAACTCCCGGTAACAGGAAGTACCAAAATCAAAGCTCACAGATCTACCATTGTGTTGTTCGACATGTTATCATGCAGTGTCAGAAGTAAACGGCTGCTAGCACAGCTGATAGAGAGAATCTGACCTATTAAATTGTGGTGTTTTGGTGGAATTAATTAAAAAGATATATATTGGACAAAAAGTCGAGGGAGACAGGTACACAAAATCACAGCACACATCTTCACAACAACTGTACTCACTGTTTAACTAAACTGCATGATAACATGTTGAACACCACAATGGCAGTTCCGTGAGCTTTTACTTCGGTACTTCCTGTTGCTGGGAGTTTCACTTTGCATTTGAGCTATATATTTAGCTGCATCTGACAGTTTTAGATTTAACATTTAGATTTAGATTTAGATTTAACATTTATATGTAAATTTAACATTAATATATATATATATATATATATATATATATATATATATATATATATATATATATATATATATATATATATATATATATATATATATATATATATATATATATAATTTATGTGTGACATTTAATATTTACATTTAACTATTTAAGGTATTTCTAAGATGACAAATATTGCTCTAAATGTCATAAAAGGTCACTGGAAAAAATCACACCCATTTTTTTGCAGATGGTTTGAAGCTAAATGTGACAAAATGTTGCTGTTTTTTTTAGCATGTGCTGCCTTGCAAACTATGCCCCATAGCCCTGGCAATGTATTTAAACATGACTTTTTGTTCAACATGCCGTCAGCGATGATATCTTGTGGATGGGGAGGAGAAATACGCTGATTTTGACAAATAGTGCAGATTAGACGATCTCTGACTACACCTTTAATATAGCCTGAACTTTATAGGGGAATGTAAAGCTGGACAGGCCTGCATGTCATGAAACGGTCAAAGTGGAATGACAGCGAGGATCACGCTTTGGGAGGGTGGTGGGTCAGCAAACGGTCAAAAACGCTGCGGTTAATTTGACATGGCTGATAGTGATCCAGTAAGAGAAGTGGTGAGGACACGGGTGCAGAAAACAGCCTCCGACAGTCGACATGCCTCAACTGACAGATTGAAACCACATCAGCTGAAGTCAAAGCTTCAACGATAACCCCTTTAACGTTTGAGATGGATTCTGCTCGTAAGAAGACCACTGAAAGAGGCAACAATAACTGCAGCTGCCTGTGTGACCTCACTTCCCTTCTCCCAGCGTCCTCTCTTTTTCTCCTCACAGTCCTCTCTCACCACAGAGCCACTTACTCTCAAGGAGCTAACTATCCAAGGACATCGCTCAGGTGGAGAAACCAGGGAGAGCAGCAGAGGGCCTCACAAACCCACCCAGAGGAGAGGCAAGACAGCAGGCAGAGTGAAACCACTTACTTCTTCTCCTGAGTATTTCCATTTCAGCCGCTCTCCCTCCCCCGCTCTCTGACAAACACCCCTCACCCTGGCAAGCTCGCACTCTTGCTCTCTTCCCCTTGCTTGTCATATGTGGTTTCAGAGCGCCAACCTAGCTTTGCGCCTTCGAGGGAGCTTCAGGCAAGTGTCACTTTAAGTTACACGCGGCACGTAGAACCAGGCGCAGAGCCAGCAGTAATAGATCTGTGCAGAATCAGGTCAAATGTCGGCGTCTCCATCTCACCCTCCCTGTGACGGCTGGGTTTGGAGACCAAGAGCCGGTGATTTAAGAGGAGGCAAAGAAGGCATAATCACTGCGCTAACCTCCAGCCCGACACTCCCACTGTCTCTTTGAAATCTGCCCAAGAGTGAGTAATTCAGACGCTCAGAGGACGGAGACGAAGACACGGGGAAGACAGAAGGTAACACTGGAAGAAGTGCACTTCTCCTGAAGACATGCTGCATATAGGAACCATGTTACCACCTTATTAACAGACCAATGACTGCAGAAAACATTTGAACAACGTCTGATATTCAGCATCACAGGAACAGATTCAGCTCTAAAGGGCAGAGAGCAGAGAGCAACGCAAAGAGAAAAAGAGTTAACATGCTTCTCAGAGACAGAGGCTGCTCTGTGTCCAAGTGAAATACAGAAAACATCTGCAGGGTGTCAGGCTGACATCAAGGACAGTGTGTTTCAGCTGCTCTGCTCCTGGTACCTGAATGCTTCAGCTACATCTAGTGGCAAAGTTCCTGCTCGTGCAGTCAGCAAAGGACGGCTGCTTTGTGATTTCAAATGTAGTGACAGCATGTTGTTGTTGCCCCTGGCTGTAATCTGAAAAACACATTTCTTATGAATGTAAGGTTGTGATACACATGTCCTGTCTGACATCATCATAAAGCTGACGAGAGTCCAGGGAAGGGATAATCTGATGGATTCATGTCAAAGGTGGGAAGGTAAAACCGTCTTTGTAGTTTATTATTATTTTTTTGGTCTGGGGTGGAGGGACTCAGTCAGTGGTGACTCTAGGAAATTTTCAATAATTAACAACTGAGTAACCTAATCAGTTTTTATTAAAAAAGATAAATAAATAAATATAATAATAATAATAATAATAATAATAATAATTATAATTATATATATATATACATATATATATATATATATATATATATATATATATATATATATATATATATATATATATATATATATATATATATATATATATATATATATATATATGGTAGTTTCCTTAAAAAAAAAAAAACAGTTCAAAAATGTGTTCTACCCCATTGAGGATTATGATTTTACTGCAGGCAGCTGAAGTTGTATTTTGGCCCTTTTCAAAATGGCTGCTCTCATGAAATCATCCACACACCCTTTTCCACAGGAAATTTGTAGCTAATTTTCAAAAAGGTGCTATAAGAATAGCATTTCAATTGTTACTAATTTTCTAGAACAAGTATTTTCTGCATTGAAAGAATGCATATTTACGGATGCCCTAAGGTGCCACAGAGAAGAGAAAAATATAAATTGTGTGCATGAGATAGTAAATCGTGCGCACAAAATACTTATTCGTGCGCACATTTTAGCTATATATATATATATATATATATATATATATATATATATATATAAAGGTCTGTGATAGACTGGTGTCCAGTCCAGGGTGTACCCTGCCTCTTGCCAGATGACAGCTGGGATGGGCTCCAGTGCCCCATGACCCTGAACAGGAAAACAGTTCGGAAAATGAATGAACAATATAAGGTTTTGACAATGTCTTTAGATTATGTAGCCTATGAGGAATAAATGTTTTAGGCTTATTTTTAAACATTTTTATCTGGCTTAGGCAAATTTCAACCTTTGCAATAAATAAGTGAATAAATAAATTTAAGAAAAACAAACAAATGCATAATAATAATAATAATAATGATAATAATAATGAAAATCTTTTTTTGCTTTGAATCAGCGTCTGGGCTTGGTATTAGCTGCTTCATCTCTTCAACCATGTCAGTAACAGTGACTTTTAGTGAATAAGGCCTGGTTTGAGCAGTCAAAGTGTGTATTCTACCAAAATAGGAAAAAATATTTTATCCATTGCGGGGACTTTAGGACTTCCTCTATTATGATTAATTAATAACAAAAAAATGAGCTAAAAAAAAGATAAAAGATAAAAAAAGACACATTTTATCACCACATATTGTCGCACTCCAGACAACACCAAGCATTTGGCATACCAAATGAAGCAATGTACAATGTGATGCCCCCCAATGTGGACCCTGCACCCTGGTAACACAAGACTGGAGGATGCAGCGTTGTTTAGCTCAGTGGTAAAATGTTGAACATGTAGCAGCCTTAGATTGTATCTCGTGACGAGGAGCACGGATAACAGAGCAAATCTGAGGACAAGCATGCAGTGTTAGACTACAAGTAATGCTGGAACTCCACTATTTTAATTATCTGGGTATGATAAAAGATGAACAGTGTCACCTTTACATAGTCACATTCTTTGTCCATATTGTGGGGTTCACTTATTTCTGTGTGAATGTAAAAATACCACCCATGATCTGAGTGTGGGTATTTCCATACAATAAAACAGCCTCTGGTTTGTTCAGACTTAGCATTCACAGTCAGGAGGAAGCCATTGTTTGTTACATAAAGCTTACAAAACTCTATTCATCCCCTATGGACCGTGTTGGCAGGAGGAGTGCAATAGTCTGCACTGTGATCTAATGGTAATCTAATGGAAATCATGGTAATCTAATGGAATACATTTTGCTCTGCCGCCAAGATGAAAGGAGTGCATGAAAAGCCCCTGTGATTCGCAACTGTTGGTAAAAAGCACTCTGCTCACATCCCTCAACAAGAGCGTGAATCAGCGGCAACACGAGCCGAGGGGACACAACGTGTCCCGAGCAGCTGAGAGACGCGCGGAGAGCACGAAACACCCCAGGAAGGACTGAAATCTCTCTACAACAAAACAGACGGCTTTTTCAGAAAGAAGGTAACACTGTATGCTGTTTAATTATTACCTCCAAATCCAGCTTTCTTCCTCAAAGTTGTTTTTCTCCATGTGGGAGATTTTTCTGTCTACCCAGGGTTAAAAATGACAGGACTCCTCTGTAATGATTTCTGTGTTTTGATGCTTTCTGGGGATAAAGCTAATGGAGTATCTTTTTGCAGCTTTGCAGCGTGCTGTCAGTATAAATATTTTAACAGTAAGGTGTCAAATGCTTCTCTAAATAAAGCTGGGAGTGCACAGCTGTGTACCATGAAGGTGTAAATTGACAACATAAATTACGGTGGCAGCTCTGGGTAATAAAACCTGTGTGAAGCGTGGACCTCAGCAGCGGAGGTCAACAGTGGCTCCGGTGCTTACCTTCACATAAAAAGTAATGACAGGTGAGTGGAGACATTTCCAAACATCAATCAAGTCGTCACAAGGGACGCCGCTAATCTCACATTTAACTTTCTAATACTGCAGTAACTTGTGTTTGGGGCAAGGGTCATCAGGAAACAGGGCTGAGAGCTTGGGGGGTCCTGGTTAACTTCCTGGGCCCTCAAGCCGACCCTCAGCTGATCTTCAGAGTGTAAGCTCCCCCACTATCTCTCCATTAGTACCTGTTTACAGGGTCCTGTGTACCTTTTCTCTTTTTTTTTTTTTAAGTAGGTAAAATGAAAACAGGATCAATACAACTGAAAAGAGTGATCTGTTTTCTTATCGCTATCTAAAATTAATTTTAGTACAACTGAAGTGAATGAGTAGGTACTATGCCTTGATTAGTCTTTATTTTGTCCCTTTGGTGCCTCTGTGGTATCTCTCTATAGTTCATAGCTCAAAACCAGCTATTTTATGCATTTATTATTTTATATATTTTGCAAAGTGGTGTTTTGGTAATCCCTTATTTCAACCTCTATCCAAAACCCTGTCACTTTAACCATATAAAACCCGACCCATCAAAGATAGCCAGACAATATGAATTTTTTTGCACTGAGGTGTTTAATAACCATTTTGAAAAAAAATCCACAAAAAATATTGGGCGATTTTAGTGATTTTCTTTTTTTTGCAAGGTTTATCATAAATATGTGCAGAGCCCCTTAGGCGCCACAAAGAACAAAAAATATAAAAAGTGCGCACGATATATTAAAACGTGCGCACAAATACGTTTTTCGTGTGCACGTTTCAGTATCTCGTGCGCTAGAAATAGTGTTATTTACCACGTTTTGACTTGTCCTTGTCATTGTCCACTACAGCTTCCCATAGTTACGTCGGATGCTTACAAACACACAAAATGGAGAGAAGAAGTGAGCTCGTTCACTTGTACTTCCACCTCGGAATGTCATATAATGACATTCTTGCTGCGCTTGCCATGAGAGATGGAATAATCTGAAGTCAGAGAACTTTGCTGCGCATACTGAGAGACAACAGACTCAGCCGGCGCAAAGAGTACTCAGATTTGGGCCGTGTCATTGATTTCATACAGGAACAATTACAGGGTCCGGGAAGATGCATGGATATTATGGGGCATTACCGCCATCTACTGATGAGCCCGCCTGTCTGTTGTCGCTTGCCTGTTTAATTAAAGCGTGCGCACATTTTTAGTATCTCATGCGCACGTTTTAGCTAAAATGTGCGCATGAATAAGTATCTTGTGCGCACGATTTACTATCTCATGCACACGATTTATATTTGTCTCTCCTCTGTGGCACCTTAGGGCATCCGTAAATATGCATTCTTTCAATGCAGAAAATACTTGTTCTAGAAAATTAGTTACAATTGAAATGCTATTCTTATAGCACCTTTTTGAAAATTAGCTACAAATTTCCTGGGAAAAAGGGTGTGTGGATGATTTCATGAGAGCAGCCATTTTGAAAAGGGCCAAAATACAACTCCAGCTGCCTGCAGTAAAATCATTATCCTCAATGGGGTAGAACACATTTTTGAACTTTTTTTTTTTTTTTTTTTTTTTTTTTAAGGAAACTACCATACTGGTAAGGTTGGGTCTTTGAAACTCATGTTTCAAATATGATATGTTTGGCATGATATGGCTAAGGCTCCCCACTCTACAAACTCCCTTCACTCTGATTGGCCAGCCCTCTGGAGGCCTGTTGGATCTTTGTGTCCTAGTTAAGAGATCCAAATGCAGTTAATACTTCATCATTTCATCCAGTCTGGTATAGATCTGGTGTCATATTTTAGAACAGAGTTTTTTGGTGGGTTTACAGACAGATTCATGGATTTCTAAATATGTAGAGATTTGAAAATCTGCACACACAGTCTGAATATCCAGGACTGTTACTTTATCTGCAAATATTTTTAAAGATGCTATGAGGAGGATCTGTTTTGATTTGACTGGCTCAGGCTGTGTGGCTCACACACACAGTCATAAAAATGTGACTTTTAACAGAACGAGCGTTTGTTATGGAACAAATTTTCTTTGTTCAGGTCAACTTTTTACTGGATACAATGAGACATGGTAAGGTATTTATCAGTGCAGTCATGCAGCACTGCTGAGTTTGTGTCATACGTCAGTAGCCAGCTAACAAGCAGTCTGGTGGTACGATGTACTAGCTAACCTGAAAACAAGTAAACTGTCAGTTGTTTGGCAGCTGTCTATATTAAGCTCAACTGGAAGTCTGGTGCGCTAAGACATGTCTGTAATGTGTAACGCTGGTAGGTCCTGGTTATATCCCACCGGTCATCTACCAATCAGAGCTAACGTAACCTCACTCTTCATTTTATTGATAGACTCTCAAGTTCGAACAGATCACTGCAGAATAACTGCTGACTGTGGGTTGGAATCGACATTAGTACAAACAGTTTAGCTCCTGTGTAAGTGTTTAGTTCATGCTCTATCTCTCCTGTTAATCTTTCTTCTGCTCTTCTGTCCTCTTTCTGTCTGACAGTTAGGCTCCAGTATCCAACATCACAACAAAATTAATCACAGCTAAACTTCATCAGCCGGCGTGGTGTTGTCATAGAGACCCAGACTGGTCTTGCTAAGAAGTTGCATTTTGAAATCGCAGATATTGCCGCCGATTTTACAGTGCAGATTATGATCAAGTGATATCTAGAAGGGAGACTTTTTTGTGATCACTTAGAAATTTCTCACAGCCCCTGCACTTCCCAGCAGGTGTGTTCCTTAGGTGCTTAGAAAGGTGAGCTCGTTAAATTCTCCAAAGGGAAGTGAAAAAGTTCTCTGGTGACTATGAAACTGCTTTTTCTGCCTTTTGACATCATCTTTAACATGAGATCTTTGACATCAGGACAGAAGGTCACAGGTTTATCCAGATATTCCAGACTCTATCCTCTGAGACCATGAGCTACCTTTAAAGTCAATAAAACACCATCATGTATTTCCAGCTCATGGTGAGGACACGGGAGGACAGATTTTAGAGGGAAGGTCACTGAGGAGTCACTGATCGCCCTGAACAATGTCACTCTACTCGGGGACCACAGCTTCAAATGTTTAACTCAACTATGCTTCCTTTTTTCTTTAACCCTGGATTTGAAGAGTCCATTTTTTGCTTATGCACTGAGAGATTCTGAAGAAATGTGAAGGAGCAGAGATCTTAGACCAGGGACGACCTTTCTCTGAGTGGCACCAGAAATGTTGTTAAATATTTTGCTATGAGGAGGCTTACTTGTCTGATTTGAGCATTTAGCTGCAGAAGAAATGAGAGATATGAAATGAAAAAAGCTAAGATCGATTCATTCCAAGAAGTTAAAATGTTCCAGAAAAAAACATGTTTCCCCTTCTTGGTATGGCTGAGTGGGAAATGAAAAGGAAATGTGGTGATTAAAGAAATTCTCTGCACAATGAGATAAAACAGAATGTTTGATCACTGTAATGTAATTCACCTCCCACCCCATTCTGCAGTACTCTTTCAGTCTGACCATGTGAGTTTCAGAGGGAGGCCACCTCCCTGTGGCAGGCAGTCTCTTATCTATGAGGGAGGACCTTCAGGTTTCAACAAATCCCCTTTTATAAACCTTTGCTAAGGAGACAGAGAATCTTTTACTGCAGCCACGTCGTGCTTTGGCAGCGGATGAGAGCAAATATCACGCTGGAATAGCCTCAGTGCTCTTTTCTCTGGGTTCATGCGGGTGCCTGCCTCTGCTTTACATTCATTACCCTGTTTTACACCCGAGATCTGCAAAGCCCACAGTCAGCTGATGATGAGGATGTGTGAGCTCACCGACCAGCCAGCCGTCGTGTTTCAGGAGGATATCATGTATAAAACCCATGCAAAGCAGGTTTCCTTTGATATGTTCAGGGAAAAGAAATCATTTTGGTTTATTTCAGGAGAAGAGCTTGTGTGGAATATTTAAAGGTAATACCATGTTCACACTTCTCATTTTTACCAAACACCAAACCAGGGGAGCAAATGTAAAATGTGGATAAAATATTCATTCCTCTCTCTGTTTTTTTTTTTTTTTTTTGTCTTTCAATTATTTAAAGGTCGAACTACAGATGGATTTCATCCAGACAAAGAAATGTGTTAGTTTTATTTTTTTATGGTTTTCATTTTTTCTTTTACGTTTTTTTTTATTTTATTTTATTTTTTTAAGTTTTGTCTGTTTTTCTACTGACACTATCGCTGTCAGACTGAACCACAGGGATGGCCCGAAATGTACAACTCACACACAGTAATGAAATTTAAAGTCCAGAGGAGGCAACAAACAACAGGTAAAGGCTGAATGAAAAAAAAAACTTAAAAAAAAAAACAAAAAAAACACCTGAAGCTTTCTCTTGTCATACACACACACAGACACACACACACGGTAAACTGGAAACACACACATGCTGGCATGGCATAGGAGGAAGAGAACACAGGGATTAAAAACACCCAGGATGCAGGAGGAACAAGACACGGGTGAAACATTGGGGAGAAAAACAGGAAACAAAAGACATGAAACTGGAGTGTGAAGGTAAACTGAAATCAGGACGTGACATGAATTAATAATATGAATAGAATTAATGTCTTTTTATCTGCTTTGATGCTCTGAAACGACCCCATGGTCTGTTATCTTTTACATTAAGCTGTTATGGTTTTGTATTTAAAATCTCATAGAACAGTTACAACTGTACAGTTTTGGTCCAAAAAGGTTCAAAAACTGGGTTTTTGAGACTGGGCCAGTATGTTTTTCATTTTTTTTTAAATTTGTTTTTTCTTTTACCTTGACCTGTTTGGATGACAAACTTCCTGCAGTTTTTCCCCTTAAGCAGGGGTCCTAAACTCATGGCCTGAGGGCCACACTTAACCAACCACACCATTTCTGACAGCCCGCTACTTATAATAAAAGCTGGTCCACTGCTGGGCCCGGTTGGCTGATGGAACCATGGACTAAATTTAATAGAGTGAATGAAATAAAGTTCTTCAGAGTTATTACAGATGAAAACTTGAATTGGAAATCACATTTAAATGGAATAAAAACAAAGATAGCAAAAACAATCACAATGTGACACTAAGTTACAGTGCTCTCGCCCTCAGCCTGCTTTGTGTTTTCTGCAACTTAACATGTTTATTTTAGGAGACTTTAATTTATGCTAAGCATGGATCTGGCCTTCTGTGGGAGCACTGACATAATGCTATAAGTCACACTCGACACTAACTACAGCCTCAGGCTCCTGGTCAGCTCTGTTTTTAGATGACTGTTGAATCATTTGAAAAAAGATGTCACTTGTTTGCCATTAAGTGCTTTGCCTTCTACAGCCCGGGGCACCGGCTAGCCAAGATAAATAACCTTCTTGTGCTGTTTGCTGAATTCTTTCCGGGCTAAACAACTGAGCCTGACAGGGCTGCTACACAATGTTGTTCCAGCATTGCTGCAGATTTCGGTGTCAAAAGCAATGGTTGACAAAGACATTAATGTTTTATTACTGGCCATAAACATAGTGTCAACACAGCCCGCTGAACTCTATATGTCAAATGATATGACTCAGGCGCTGCAGGAGTCAGCAAAGACCTGGTTTCTAGCACTGCAGTGACTTTCCTGTGAGATCATCACTCAGCTGTGGAGACACCTGGCACTGGACAAGAGTGGCTGAAAATGACATGGAAACAAACAGAGAGGGTACACATTCCACATTTTGTGATGTCACCACCTCCCAGGAGTTTTACTAACCTGGTTTCATCATGCATTATTCTACATGCCTTCATGGTCCCCTGGGGATGAAACTGTCAGACCTGAGTGATCCTGAGTCAATCAGCATCACTAACAATGTGGACAGGATATAATTTATCAGTTAATTTGATGCATGAATTGAACACCTTCTGTAAATTGGACATATAAGACATGATGTATCACATAAGGAGTGGATATAAAAAGCTAAAGTCCAGAGTCTTTGTTGGTTTGGGGAATCATGCTCTGAGCTCTCAGTCCATAAGTTCAGAATTTAACCACATTCATAGTGATTTTAAGTTTTCAGTCTGTTTCTGTTGGGCTCTGTGGATGGAAAGGTGAGGTAGAAACATGGTGATTCATTGTTGTGTTTTTGTGACACAGCAGCATGTCTTTTTTTGTTTGTTTGTTTCATGTCCACGTTCAGTCTCCGCAGCACTCTTTGTTTCTGTATCTCACAGCTGTATGACTGTATCTCCAACAACCAACACTAAGGTGTTCTTCTTACTTTGCTTTTTGTTACATTAACTCTTCTTCTTCTTCTTCTTCTTCTTCTTCTTCTTCTTCTTCTTCTTCTTCTTCTTCTTCTTCTGTATTATAACCAGACACCCGTAAGTCAATATTCCTTGTGCCTGCTGTACAGGTCTGTACCAAGAGCTCTTTCTGTGGCGTACCCCTCTAAATGTTGTGCCTCTTTTTAATTTTGTTCCCTTAACAGTCTCAGTGAAATAACTTTAAAAAATGTGTCAGTCCGTGTATTGAATATTCATTATGATGGAACTTTTTATGCCACATTTGACAGAGGAAACAAAAATCCATCCGTTAGTTTTTATCCATTTTATTTCCTTTAAGTTCAGAAGGATTATTGTCAAATTTGAATTCCTATTGTAGTGTTCCTATCATTTCACTGCTAGGAGAAAAGAAAGCAAACTCACTGACAGCATCTTACTCATCTGATTAGAAAAATGTTTTTTTCAACCCTTGTTTTTTTTTTTTAATATAGTTTATAACTTGAATAAAAAACAAGTCTTTTTTTTATTGAGGAAACCCAACAGTTTCTGTATCAGCTCATATTTTCAATGCTGCTAACCTGCCACTACCAATATGGTTGACACAGTAACGTTTTAAAGCAGACAAGTGAATATGTAGGTTTATGTAAGCATTCATTTTCACAAATTAAAATACAAATTATTTAAATAATGAGGGAATACTGATGTAACATATAAGCTGTCATTATTTCATTTTATTTCAAATGTAATGGTTTGAGATTTGTCTTTGCCCTTCTGCAATATATCATTCTCTTTGACCCTGACAAAAAGTTAAACCATAAAATGTGTCTGTCCTAGGGATGGAGTTTTTTTTAAAGACAACAATTCTTGTGACTTTTCTGGAGTTTGGAGAATCCGAGATTAAAACGTGTTTTGATCTCCTCAATGGTCAGCATGTGTGAGTCCATCCCCTATCCAAAACACAGACAGATAGTCCTCTTCACTCACAGCAGATGAAATCACACAAGTGTGTCTCATTATGGTCATTCTGCCAGTCCCCTGCCTAGATGAAGGAGAAGGGTTGATATTTAGACATAAAAAATAAGAAGAAACAAACAAGAATGGACAGAAGAAAGTTAATTTGTAGTTCTAAACATATTTATGATGTTGTGTTTTACCTGCTTTCTGTCTTCCCAGTGTTATTTCTCTCCTACAGAACCCATGACAATTACATGAAAATTGATTATTATGCAAATTAGACATCAGCGTCATTTAGTGGCTTTTAGTGACTTCCGTGGCAGCCAATAGTGAATTTCCTTACTGAGTTGGCATGTTGAAACTAGCAACATTTTCTCAGCTTTAATGATGTTTTAAATGGGAAACAGCCTCATTCTTTTAGCTTTTTCATGACTATACATGACAGAATTGATAAGAAATAATCTGTTCACAGTTGATTATTAGGGTATACAGTAAAAACAACAACACTGTACGCCGAACTGAACCAAAAACCCTGTCCACAAAACCATGATAAGAAGCTCACTTGTTTTGTCTGCACAAGGAAAGTCAGATGAAACAAGACCTCTTATCTTTTTCTTGAATATAATCGTCTTGTCTGTCTGGTGTCTCTCTTCTCCCTCCTGATAATACTCCATATTTTCAATGAAGCACTTTCGCATCAGCATCATTTAACTAGCTTTTGGTTCTTATGGAGCTGTATACAGGAGCCAAGTCCTACTTGAGAATGAAATCATTATCTCCATGAGGCTGGACAGCCGAGGGAAGCATGAAGAGAATGTCCTGGTAAATGTCTGCTTTGACTCTGGACTTCAGAGAGCTCAGGGGACCCACAGCAGCAGATGATATGACCCCCCCCCCCCAAATCATCTGACACTGTGGACTTTACTCTGAACTTCAAGAGGCTTAGATCCTGAGCCTTGGAGCAATAAAAAACTAACTCCAGCTGTTCTCAGAGACACTTACTGTAAACATTTAGAATAGAATAGAATAGAATAGAATAGAATAGAATAGAATAGAATAGAATAGAAAAGAATAGAATAGAACTTTATTGTCATTGTGACAAGTACATCGAAATTGAAGTCACAGCAGGTCCATAAGAAAATAATTGATGACAGCTTCAGCCAGTCTCCACCTCCACAGGGTCCAGGACTGAGCCTCCCCAGCAGTCTGTTCAGTCTCTGTCTCCTGGATCCTGTCCGCTCACAGCAGGTGAAGCTCTTCCAATGTGGCGTTGGTGTCTGATGTTAGCTCCGTTAGCCATGTCTATGAATAGCATGATGCTACTCTGCCTTCTGGTATTCCCTCTGTTGCTGAGTTAGCACAGCTAGCTGGTCCATCTTATTGGAGATAAAGCTTACGTTCCCAATAACGATGGACGGAAGGACAGGTCCATGTCATTTCTTCTTAGCTCACACCTGAGAACCAGCACGTCGTCCTCACCTCCTTCTCCTCACCTTGTGGGAAATCATCAGGCCTTATACCAGTTAGCATTGACATGCTACTGGCTGCTAACATCTGAGTTCACATGTGAACACTGCAGCCATGGTTACATGTAGGATCTCCAGACAAACACAGGAGAAAAAGTAATAAAAAATACCGCCGAAAGATTCAGAGTGACAGCTCGTAGTTATTACTGCGTAAGAGAATAATAATGTCATACCAAAGAATTAATAAGTAATACTGAAGAGTTATTATGTCAGGAGTTGAAGGACCACTCTTTATGATTATGAACAGCCTTGTCAGTCAGTATCATGGCCACATAGAGACATTTCTGTCGACAAAAAGAGAGCACTCCTTTGACATGATGAGTCCTTTATGCTTGTGGTATAATTATTTCTGCAGAAACGAAAAGCAGATCCATGGACCATTTATTTGCAGCAGCCTCTTTGATACAACTTCAGTCTGTAAATTCCCCAGCAGGGAGATATACAGAGTTATTAAGATGCTGTTTTATAATACAGACGAAATGTTCTTCTCTGGCAATATACAGCTATTACTTTTACACACACTGAGTCTACAGCAGTCCTGAAAAATGACTTGCTTTGCATTAGAAAGGGGGGCAGATGGCCCTGGACCAGCTGGGCCTCAGTTTGTACACATGTGACCTAATAAATCTCTGCATTGTATCTAGCTGTAGATTAGACACTCCTTTATCCCATGTTTGACACACAGAAGGACATGATAATAATGAGGATGACTTTAAAGGGACAGCAGGGACTTTGTAGGTAGGGGACAGTTGTTGGGTCTGCAGGTTTGGGGAATTGGTGCATTGAGAATTATCACAATAACTGAAGAGAGAAAGACAGAAGGCTTTTATCTTTGAACCATCTCTGTGTGTCTCTCTGATCTTTGTTTACCAAACTTCCTTCAAAAACTCTGCACAGAAGGGCACAAAGGTGGAGCCGCCTCATGTTGTTTGTGACCAGATGTGAAATTTTAAAACCCTTCAGGAAACAATCAAGGTGATTTTCATGTTAGTGGAGGTACCAATCCCAAATGGAGAGATAGACTGATGGTACCAGTGTAGTAGACAGGCTTACTCTGCTCTGTGTGGCACAGTATAGAAAGCTGTTGGAGCATTAAATTGATATCAGTGATATCAACCATAGTTCAGCTCCACTAGTGCTCAGTTTTAGAGTACATGTACTTAATTTGGTTTACTAGTGCACATGTAGACTTTAATGGTAAACCAAAAAGTGTCATTAGTAGTACGAGTAGACTGAAACTTGTTTTTAATCCCTCCTACTTCATTTTCATTAGGTCTGCTAGTACAACTAGTGACTCTTTTGGCTTTACCAGTAGTACTAGCAAACTACAAACAGTCGACTTGTACTACCAGTAAGACATTTCAAGCTAACTAGTGGTACCAGTAAACTAAAATTTTGTTTAACTGCTAATGGTTTTTGGTGCACTAGTGTGCAAATAGACCTTACTAGTAAAACAGTCATCTACTAGTAGACAATTGGGAACTACTAACATTTTCTTAGTCTACAAGTGATTGTAGTCACACCAAATTGTCTATTAGTAGATGACTTTGCTTAACTAGTAAGGTCTATTTGCGCACTAGTGCACAGAAAACCTTTAGTAATTCAACAAAATGTTAGTTTAATAGTACAACTAGTAAACTTTAAACACTAGTAGACTGTTTTAGTCTACTAGTACCATGTAACACATTTTAATGCTTACTTCACTCAGAATTAACGCTTGATAATGCTTTAACTAAGGGTAATTCAGGGACCCGTGCTGTACGGTGGTGCAGTGGTTCATGTTACAGCCTCACAGCAAGAGGGTTGATTCCCAGCTTGGCCAGTGGGTCTTTCTGTGTGGAGTTTGCATGTTCTCCCCATGTATGAATGAGTTCTCTCCGGGTACTCCGGCTTCCTCCCACAGTGAAAAAGCATATTCACTAGGTTCATTGGTTACCTTAAATCAAGGCTATCAAATTCGTGCCATGGAAGGCCAAGAGGCAGTAGGTTTCTTTCCAACCAAGAACTCCACCAGCTGGTTTCACTGATTACCCCACCTTCAAGCAGAGAGCAGGGACTAATCAGTGAAAGCAGCTGGTGAAGTTTTTGGTTGGACAGAAAACCTGCAGCCTCTTGGCCCTCAATGGCACGAGTTTGACGTGCCTGCTCTAAATTGTCCGTAGGTGTGAGTGTGTTGAACAGATGCTCAACACATTTCTGTTTTTTTCAGCTGACGCTTTGTGTCTGATAAGATGTGTGACAGCGTGATGTTAGATTCAGCTTTGATTCCATGAGGCCTTAAATGAGTGTTGCTGTAATGTGATGGTAATGCGCTGTGAAATGCACACCTATTTGGGACCTTGAGATGCTAAGTGTTTTATTTGTTGAGAATTAATGTGCCTATTGTCACTGCAGGAAGATGCTGACTCACACTAACACTTTACTGTACGCGTGGCATGTTGCACAATAGCCATGATTCCCAAACAATGGATGCAAATGACAGAGTATGAAGGACTATTATTCTTCATGAACTTTTTCCTCCCTGCATTAAAAAGGCAAAATGATAAACACAGTAGTGTGCATCCACCTCTATCGACAACTGTTCCTCTCGGTGGCTCCTATGGAAAATCCAATTTTACACACCATGGCCTTTGTAGATTACCTTCTATTTCCTCCGCCCAATTTTTATGAAGACATTGTGATTTTATTAACCAGTAAATACAGTTCTGTGTCACATAGTATGCATACACATACATAAAGATCCATCATACGGGCTGAGATACAGAGAGGCACACATTAAATCATAGCAGTTAGCTCAAAGCGGTAAAGCTGTACAGTATATTTCCCTCATCCCTAACTCAGCCACATCTGAGTCACCACCAGAAGACTTCCTGAACACATAGCTGCTGACACCAGACTTCATCACTACTTATGTATGTGGGATCTTTTGGATGAAAGTATTTCTTTCATTGACATTAGGGGAATCATTCCCATTGTTTCATTTGTGAAATTATTTAACTTTAATTTGTCATTGTTTAGTTTAGAGGTAATGTAGGATACGTTTAAGGTTGTGATTTTTGGTGCTATGTATATATTTTAGGTCTCTTTAGGGTGGTTTAAAACCAGCTGATGTGTATATAGACAGGTGGTAAGATAGAAGGGGCCAACAAGGGCAAGGTAAATAGCTTTTAACAAGATGATGTTAGAGTATCATTGTAAGTATGAACCCAAGTTCTGATATGGAATGGCCTGTTTGGCTGCAATGTTAGCTAATGAGCCAGTTCACTGATTACACCATGGAAGCGATGGACGTACAGATCAAGTGATAATTAAGGGGAACTTCCTGGCAAACCCTATCAGAGGGAGAGATGGAGATTTTATTACAAGAGTACACAACTTTGATTGTCTTCCTTATCTCATCTGTTCACTGAAAAAATGTCATGTCTCCTAAATCTAAATTTGCTGTATGGCTTAATTATCACTGTTATGTTGATGACACACAACTCTTCATCCACACAAAGTCCTCTGACTCTCTTCCATCACCCAGCTTGACTGACTGCTTACATACTGCTTACAAATTTAGACCAGCCTCTCCCTTCATACCCCACCCCTGGCTCCACTCTCTAAAGATGATGGATGTGCATCGTCTTTGAAACAACCATAGAAACTATGTAGCTAACCAACATGGCGGAGGCCATACCAGCAAACACTCGAGGGTCAGTTTGCTATAATACGTGAAGCGGTATTTATTGTTTTGAAAGTAGTAGCAGTAGTATGAAGAGTTTTAGTAGTATTGTAGAAAAAAAATTATAATATTTAGATATATAAATAATTCCCGATCAAAGACGTGCGATGCTCCACAATAGAAAGACCCAGGTTGTTGAGCTTGTCTTTGAAAGAGACTTGACCCACAGATATACCATGTAGTGGGAGGACGCTGTCCTCAGGAGATTTAGCTGCAACACTCGCCAGCTCCAGCTGCTTTAAAAGTATTTCTATCTTTAGCTTGCTACTATTGTTTGGGTTTCGTGGTTCTTTGATTGTTGAATGGTGGTTGATGTTAAATCTAATCTTGGTGCGCTAAAGGCACATGGCTGTGTGCACCGCAGGGAGAGAAAAGAGAGGTAGGGACGTGGCTTTCGTTGTGGTACAGTTCTTTGTATATGTGAATCAGAACTTTACACAATGGTTATGAATCCAGTAATGAACAAAAATTTGTGCCCCCTGCACCTGTCATAATGGCCCCCTGTTTAATTTTGTCTGACGCTGACCCTGGGTTAGCACACTGCTAAGCTGCAAAGCTAAGGTAACCCTGACTCGTCAGACAACAGGAGCCACGACTCGACTGCCATAACTGATAACATCACAACAACAGTAAATTTTGGCAGATTAGACAATAAGATGAATGCCCAACAGCTGTTACTGTTATGTGAAGCACTATAAAGCTAATCTTGCTTACCTACGCAACATACTACTCCCCTCCCCCCTCTGTCTGATCTGCTCATGTGTATGATTCGCCCCCTGGGTGTGTGGGGGTGTACCCTGTTTTGGTGGCTCGGTCCGAGCCACAGAATTTATCTGCTGAAATTCAGAGCCAGACCCTCACAACACGTTTTGGGTGTGACCGGCATCTTCCCCCACCATTGGAGCCAACTCACCACCAGGTGGAGATCGGTTTACAGCTCTGCCCCTCTCTTTGCCCGAGTGTCCAAGACATGTGGCCGCAAGTTCGATGACGCGACTACAAAGTCAATCATCGAACTGCGACCTAGGGTGTCCTGGCACTGTTAGGGCGAATTTAAAGGCTAAACATACAGATATCCATTTCATATGATAATTGTGAGATTTTAGTTGAGGTAATTTCAGCCAGACCTGCAGCAGGCTTGTTCTCAGAAAAGGTGCTTGTGAGAGAGGTCAGAGGTGAGGTTCTCAGCAGCGAAAAACAATACTCGAAACCTTTGCCAAAAACGTTCCACCCTGATAGGAGAGTACAGGAAATCTCATGCCGTGACCAGTGGTAGTTTGGCTGGAGCCAAACTATCCCCATAGTGACGAGTTGGCAAAAACAGACACACGATGACATCACTGAAACCCTCCATAAAGATACATGTTCGAGGCTGGGGGAGTCGGTCCGTCCATCTACCATGATTGCTGTGTTTCAGGCTGTTTGACTTAAAAAAAAAACGCAAAGGTTGCCAAGTTGATCCTGTCGTCTCGTCATTGATATATGTATGTTTGCATCTGGGAAATCCTTTACAGTGCCAGGTGCACATATGGACACCCTTATGCTTGAACATGGTGTTTGTTATGGACAATCTGTGACGAGCACAGAAATCCAACAAGCATTTTTATTTAAACAAAATAAAATAAGATAAAAAATAAGATAAAATGAATAAATAATTTTAAGAACTCAATGACAGCTGCTCAATCTCCCACTCAAACATTCCTCACTTTGTTTCCGTCAAACTGACAATAATTGTTATTAAGTGTCTTTGTTCCTTCATCCCCCACAACAAGAAACCAGCAGACGAGTCAGTGTGTTTGTCAGACAGGAAAGCCACGGCCTCAGCTCTTTCTCTTTGTCAGTTTGAAGCTGGAAGTTAGCTGGAAGTTAGCTGGAAGTTAGCTGGAGTCAGCGTTTCCCAAACTGCAGCCACCATCTGTGCAGTGGATGGGTATGAAAATGTGTATAATGTTCACATTTATCAGAACTTGTATCAAAAAGCACTTGAACTCATACGGGGAAAAGTGATGAACTCGTCTTCACTGTCAGCACAGAAAAAGACAAAAACATAATCTTTAGCCTGAGTCCAGGTCATTCCTGCAAGAAAGCTGTAAGAGCAGACATTACTGTTGGCCAGCATAGTTTCAGAACTCTGTCATATGGCTCACTTATCACAGCATAGACCAGAATTCATAGATATCTGATACACAAAGTGTACTTCCTTTTCACCCTGCATCTCTGTTGTTCACTGGACCAGGCAGAATGAGACGGTGTCTGAGGACATCTGTAAATGAAGAGAGGTAAAGCTAGAAAACACAAGAATCATCTAGTCCAGTGATTCCCAACCTGTGGGCCGCGGCTCCCTGGTGGGCCACGAAGGTACTGCAAGTGGGCCGCCAAAGCTTTTCCAAAATAGTTTGATTTTTGTGAGGGTGGGGATGTAATTATGTAAAAGTAAAAATGTTGCAACATGTTATAGATGCTGTGTTAGTGACTGTGGAGCCTCCAACATGTTTCTCTTGTATTCAGTTCAACCCTTCATTTTTTAAAAAGTGCCATCAGAACGCATTGTATGGCTGAGTTTCCGCTACATGTATAAAATTGCGCACACTGCCACGACAAAGTAAAAACCGCCTTGCCTTCTGAATTATGATCTTTTCTTTTTCCGATGTTTCAGACGTAAATTACATTGCACATGGCTCTTGTATGCAACTTAAACTTTCAGAATGCCACAAACATTTTTGACGCTGCCCGGAATCAAACAGTTATCTTTCAGAAGCGAATCATCTCTCTGTGTTCTCATGTGAACTCACACTCATAGTTGGATCATATCACTGTCTGAAATGATATAAAGACAGAGCTCTGGTGGGTATTTTCCGTTTTCAGCTCTTAGCTCTCAGCATCTGCACAGTGGAGTTCTGCTCCGATGCGCACAAGACGCACGGTTACTGGAGAAAAAACAATTCCACGCTGACCCTGATCATTCATCAGTGTTTACAGATGCACGTTTTCTGTAAATAAGTCAGCACAAGCAGAAGTGCCCCTGTCACTCTGTGGTTTATATTTGCTTTAAATTTCATCCTGATCAATTAGCGGAGTCTGATATGATGATCAGTGCAGTGCTTACGCTGAGTTCACTCGTGCATATTACACTGCAGCTGCTGCTGTTCCTTCTCCCGCTCGTCCAGGAGTCACCTTTCTGCTCTCTTTGGGACAGAAGTTATAGTTTTGCTGTTTTCCTCTCATTCTTTAAAAATCAGCAGAGGAGTTTTCCTCCAGCTTTCAGAGATCAAACCTGAAAGCCTTCATACCACACTGTACCTCTGTGCAGGGGCGTGTCCAGACTTTCAGACTGAGGGGGGCACAATGAGAGCAGCAGCATATGTGGGTGGGTGCGGGTGTACAAACATACAAATTATTACCATGTGTCTTGACTCACTACTTTAACTATGAGTAACTATGATTGTATGAATATTATAACCCAGTGTATGATTTTAGAATAAAATGTACTGTGCATCAGCCTGTCTAATAGATTTAAAATACTTTTTTAAGCCCAGATAAAAAGATAGAGCTGACTGTAAACTGTGCCATTAGATAAGGCTGAACTATGTTTGTGATAAATTGATAATTCATCTATAAAGGTTTTAAGTTGTGGTATGTTTTTATGTATTTACCGGTCAGGGGTGGGCCGCGAAAATGTCTGAGACTTCAAACTGGGCCCTGAGTCGGAAAAGGTTGGGAACCACTGATCTAGTCATTTTCTCAGTTGATGCTCTTCTTCCTCAGAGTCTTTAGCAGCTACATCCTCTGGTTTAAATATTCACAGCTGCACTGTGACATCTCTGGCAGACATGTTTTGAGCATGCTCACAAGCTGCTATTGAAGCACAAACCCTATGTTAGCATTACAGGCTGTATGCTATAATGGATGTAGTCTACGTGTTTCACATAATTTTCAGCTCTCATGTCTGAAGGTGCAACACAGACCAAAACCAAAACCAAGCATGTAGAAAAAATCAGTTTGTTGCCAGTTTAATACCTTCTCAAGAACTTTAGACAGTATGTTTCATTTGGTCAACAGGAGACTGGGAAATGACTTAAAAAGGGGTATGATGTGTCACCTTGTTTGGGAACAAATAAAGGAATAAAAAAAAAAAAAAAAAAAGATTATATCTATCTGCCACTGGAGACCAATCAAATGAACATGGAATAAAATATATATATATATATATATATATATATATATATATATATATATATATATATATATATATATATATATATATATATACATATATATATATATATATATATATATATATATATATATATATATATATATATATATATTTTTTTTTTTTTTTTTTTTTTTTTTTTTTTTGACAAGTTTAGATATAAAACTTTTCAGTTTCATTTTTCACTTTTCAAGCAAACACCGGCTCAAAGTCAAAACTCCACAAGTTTTTGTTTTTGTGTTGGGCTGTACGTCCTCGTTCCACGGTCCCCTCACATTCATCTTACCTGACAATCACTGTCTCACATGATTGATGGATAAGGCTGTTACTTTTAGTTAGGACGTCTCAGTAATTACTTTGAGAGGGAGTATTGCAGTTTACTTCCACAGGCTTGTTTTTCAAATTGCTCAAGTTTATGAAAAGTGACAATGAGAGTGACTGCTGAAGAACACACCAAATACACAAGCCTAAGGTCACCCTGTCAACAATCAAATACACAACTGATATAAAAACAAATCTATCTATCTATCTATCTATCTATCTATCTATCTATCTATCTATCTATCTATCTATCTATCTATCTATCTATCTATATATATATCTATCTATCTATTGCTCGGTGTAATGATCTGTCCTGTCCTCTCTCTTTATTTCCACTCTAGCGGTGCAGAAAGTGATGAACCATCCTCCATTAGCCTGGCTCACCTTCTGCAGCAGCCTGCCACTGTGAACAGTGATTAAGCATACTTTCCACTGCGTAACACTAATTCAGAATAGGGCCCAAAGCAGAACAGCTCCCTTCACCCATCATATTTTTCTCAGTAATTAGTGCGGCATTTTTGTCCCCTATTGGAGCAATCCATTATGTATAAGAAAGGAGCTCTTTACTCAACGTTAGACTTCTTCTTTTTTTTTTTTTTCACAGCTCAGTAAAGACCACAAGAGCAGAGATTTACCCATGATTCCAATCTGAATGCTGTATTTTTAGTGTCTGAGTGTGAATCTTTCTTTAGGCCTTTGTTCTTGAGAAATTTTGAGCTGGCTCTTGATCTTTTGGACACTAAAGCCTTTACCTTTTCTTTACCTTCTTTTTTGCTGCTGTGACCTTAATTCCAACCTGTGGAAGGATATGTTGTGTTCTCCTCCTCTTTGTTAGCTCACCTGATCCAGAGATATCAGCCAATCAGCTGCAGGCACACTGAGGGAGCTCACTATGTTCACTTTTATTTTATAGCACAATGATCTGACCGTCATCTTCTTCATATTTCCCTTTGATTTGATGCTACAAAGAGGAATGTGACGTCATGAGGACAGTGTTGTCTTAAAATACAGCTCCTGCAATGTTCTTCACAGGAATAACAGAGCAGGGAAGGAGTAGTGTGAGAATGAACATGAGCGCAAGAGTCTCTGATCTCGCTTACACAAAAGCTTTGCACTGATGTTAATGTGATGTAAGTTGAATGTATGATTTTGTCAAGGAGAGTTTTTGACGTCAGTGCTGCAGCTCTGCCAGGCAGATCACAGTAAGCCATATCCAGGAGTGTCAAAGTGCAGATCTTCCAGGCAAAATGTCAGTCCATTACATGTCAAAGCTGCTTAAAGCAAGACTTCAAACATGTCTAAAGGTCCCATATTATGCAAAAATCACTTTTAGTCTTTTAGTGAAATTTGTGGGTCTTTGGCTTTCCTCCCAGCCCACAGAATGTGATATTAAATGACAAAACCTGTATTTAGTAGTGCTTGTGAATGTAAAATCCTGACCTAAAACGAGCTGTTTGGAATTTCCGGGATTTTTAGACATCAGGGATTCCCTAGATTGACCAATCAGGAGCAAGTCTGACCTGATTGGTCCACCGGAGAAAATACCCCCTGCTGCTGTTCAGAATGCCAAAGCTGAAGAACTGCGCTGTTATTGGCTGTAAACAGCCACATAGTTCCATGCTCAAGCTTCCCATCTCAGAAGAAGACAAGACTAAGTGGCTAGAGCTAATTTATTAGAGAAATGTGCCAGCTACACTCAGTAAAACTGTGCATGTGTGTGCTAGTCATTTCACGGCTGACTGCTTTTCCAACTTCGGACAGTACAACAGAGGGCTAGTGAATAGACTGGACCTGAATCCTGCGCATTACCAACCATCCGCCAACAAACCTCAGACCCTGGAAATGTGAGTATTTTAAATGCTGTGTGCTGTGGAGCAGATTTAAGAGCTTTTCCTCAGTGTCCCCCCCTGTCTCTGTGTTAGCTTCAGGATGCTAACTGTAGCTCTGGTTAGCCTGTTCTTTTAGCCTGTAATGTTACGGTAAACGAGCTTTGCGGTTTCTAAAGTTTCCCTGTTTTCTCCAAAATTGGGCGCCACTCGCTCTCAATGACGCGGAAGAGCGGGGCGGTAACAGCAATGGCTCATTTACATATGAAGGTCACGCCCACTAAATCAGAGCGTTCTGAACAGAGGGGCTATGAGACCTGAGAAACAATGCTGCTGTGCTTGATTTATTGGCTTTTTGGACCAAAACATGTTACTACCATTTCATGAAGACATCAGCGATCCATATTAAACTGCAGAAAAGGAGCAGAATATGGGACCTTTAAATCCCTAAAAACTATAATGTGGATTAAAAACAGCAACAGAATTACTACAAGCTACAACTTACTTTAAAATGTTTTTTTTGTTCAAAACAAATGTTTAGCTTCATACCTGCCCTACAAAGACAAAGTGCTGTAATTACACAAACGGTGAAACCGAGAAAATGGATTTGAAGTTCTTTACAGACAAAGCAGTTTTTGGTGTATCAGTGTCAATTCATGCACTTGATGTCTTTTCCTACATATGTTCAAAAGAACCGTTGCTTTGCTGTAACCACAAAATGTTTTTTCCACACTCTGCTATTGAAGCACACGTAACAGCTCTTTAGGTGCTACAAAGTGCAGCATCCACTGTGTGTTCATTTATCCTTCTTTCCTCTTTTCGTTCAAAAAAAGAAGTAACAAATTCAGCTAACATTTAGTTTGTAGTAATTAAGCCTATTTGACAGCTGTGAAACAGCTATTCTTTATAACCACCGTTGTGTTTATTACCAATTCAGCGGATGGTAGTTGTAGTCATTTGGGCATTTGGGCTTTGGACAGTAACATGGTAGTGAACTTCTATAAAGGTCAAACTTCAGTAACAGCACTTACTAAGGGTTGGGTTTTTGTCTGAATATTGTAGTTTCTGCAAATTGGAAAAACTTTTTTTTTTTTTTTCTGAAAGGGATCATAGTTCAAACAGGAAACTTTGTCAGGTGACAAAATGGATTTCAGTGCATTTGTAGTCTTTACTCAGTTTTAACCAAATGTGCAGATACTTCACTTTGCCTTTGCAGGGTGGATGTCTTCATTCTTTCAAGGTGGACATTGATTAATTGTAGCCAGGAAGAGGTTTGTGCAAAGCAGTCAACAGAAATAATAGAAACCACTCTTTATTTCTACTTTACACTGACATTAGGCCCTCCTCGGGCAGTGGCTTGTACAGGGAGCAGATCATGATGATGTGGTTGGTGGTCTGCTCAGGCTTCCCACACTCACATGCTGCACTGTCCAACAGGCCCCACTTTCCCTGTGACATTATAACAACTATTCTTTACAACCACCACTGTGTTTATTACCAATTCAGTGGATGGTATGCTACAAAGCAGCCAGCCCTGTGTAAAGACAGTTGAGGAGGGTCTAATGTTAGCAGAGTTGCAGTTCTCCTTCAACCCTATCCCCAGGGTCCTTGATGTACTGGTGGGAACCTTGCTTCTAAGCAAGGATGGATTGCTTACTCTTGCTTACAAGATGCCTTTAAATCCCCTGGGATGGCAGAAAGCAGCTCTTGAGCCAACACCTCAAAGGAATGGTGGGACTTTAGCCCACTTGGAGGAGATGGCTGTGTTGTTGGAGCACGGAGGATGTGGTGTCGGTTGACTTTCCTTTGTCGGGGCAAGGGTGGCTGCTTTTCGCCAAAGGCTGGGTGGGATGATTTCTGCAAGGGCTCGTAGGTAGCACACTGGGTGGGATTCAAGCAGCCGGTCAAGATTAAGAGGGCATTGTTGAGGACCACATCTACCTTTCTGGTGTTCCAGGCTTCTGCTCCAGGCTGGGGAACAGTACTCGTCCACAGAGAAGACAAGAGCTTGTGTTAAGATATAGAGTACCATAGCTGAGGCCCCCTAGGTCGAACTTTCAAAAGACATCTAAACTTACAATATGTGAGTTTAAATTTAAGTCTGGGCACCACCCAATTTTGGAGAAAACAGGAAAACTTTAGAAAGATTTACCGTGAGAATTTTGTGATTTAATAATTCACAGAATTATCAATTATCAAGTCTCGATAGCAAAAGGCCGACACATCAATTATTGGTTCTTTTGATTGGTGTACAAAGGCTGTTAATTTCAACCACACAAAGACAGAAAGCAAATTCTTTATATATGAAAAGTTTATTCACTAACTAAAATAAGAAATATGTGTATGAATAAATGAACAGGTGAAAGATATAAGAGGATTAATGCATAGAGGAATGAAAAGTGGAACTGATTGTGATAAACCGGATAAACAAAACAATAGGACATAAACCAACCCACATAAACTAACTAACCCACCCAAGATCTCTGGGGCGTGACCACGATATACCAATAAATGCAAGATTGTCTTACACATGTTCTGAGGCCGATGGTGAGAGCAGAGGGTCAGAGGCGGCGACAGACATGACAAAGTCCCGCTGCAGATGTGAGGAGTGATGGAGAGTCACAGACCGGAGGTCTGCTGCAGGTCATCTGAGTGTCACGGAGGTGTTGTCCGATGAGTTGAGTCTGTAGCGTCGATTCTCACTGTGGCAGTGGCGGCTGGAACAGCGGCGATGATGCCGGGCATCGGGTCGAAACCTTGGCAGAGTTCTAAAGTTGAATCACCGCAGGGAAAGCAGTGAGCAGCGCTGGTCTCCTGATGTCAGCGCAATCAGCTGTGTGTCTCAGGGAGAGACGTAGGCACCGATGGATGACTGGATGCAGTCAGGCTGAGATGACTTGCGTCTCAGCCTGTAGAGTCTGGACCCAGTGATGAGTTTGGAGCTGGAAGGTGGGGTGCCAGTTGCTGGAAGCAAAGTTGTTAATGACGTGTGTAGGTTAAGGAGCAGAAAAAAAGAGCCTTCCGGATGAAGGAAGGAGGAAGAGGGCCAATGTTCTTGTCCTGGAGTGGAGTTTTGATCAGCTTTTCCCGCCGAGTCAGTGAGGTCACTTTACGCCCCTTCACATCTCATCTTCACCTGTGAATGGTCAACTGGAGGAGGCAGAGTGTTCCATACAACACAAGGAAGATCTTTCATTTTATAACAAACAAAATATTTCTTTAACATCATTGTCAAGTAAGAATGGTTTATTGTTAAAAAGGAGCAGCAGTTAGTATCAAGGCATGGAGATTACAGGGTTAATATCCGGATTATCAGTCTGACCTCTGTCCTGTTTGGTCTCTTCGTGTTCTATGTTGTACGGTAACATGAGGAGAAGAGTGATGAGTATCCTTTCCTTCTCCTAACCTTCAGATTTCTCCTCCTCCTTACAACCCCATCAGGGCTTGGGGATTGACAACACGCTGGGCAGCACTCTGTGTATTTAGGAACTAATCTGCCACAAGTTGTTGGTTACTGACATTTATGGAGCAGGTTAAAGATGGTAGGCTTTAAACTGTCTTTTAAAGAAGAGGAACAAAGATGTTCCGGGGCCGAAAGCTCCTATGAGGGGGATTTTAGGTGATAATGAAAAACTGAAAACAACATTTAGGCCGCCAGTCGACCAAAGGAAGAACAGAAAACAAGACCGCTGGTGAAACAATAAAAATGTCTCTTTTGTCATTGTGCTTCTAACAGCAAGGGAGGAAGGTGCCAGTGGAAATGGGAAGTAAGTCATAAAAACAGTCATATCTATGGTTAATATTAAAAATCCTTCATGTCATTAAAAAATATCATTTCCTACATTTAACAAGGGTTATTTCTGATTCACCTCATTTTAAATGGGGGTATAAAATATAAGCTGTGTTGTCAGACTAAATGTTTGCAGTAGGGATGTCCTGATCCCAATCCCCAGTATTGCATCGGGACAATTTTGGAATTTTTTTAAAGTATCATGATCGGGATTCCAACCCATCCTCTCAATTACAGAACACATGTGCACAACCAGATACATTACAGCAATAATATCTGCTTTACAGCACCCTACTGTAACTCTACGGGAACATACGGCTGAAAGGATGAAAACAAACAAACAAGGTCAAGTCTGCTAGCTTAGCGGTAACAACTCAGTGGCTTCAGTGTCAGCAGTGTGGAAATACATCAAACAAGAAAGTGAAGACAGTCAGACAGCCACACCTAACATCATACAACGTCATTCACTTACAGAGGACAGGCTGCTCCGCTGTTTCTGAGCTTAAACAGAACGGATAACTATCCACAAAGAGAGAATGGCAGCGCCCAAAAAGCTCTGAGAAGAAGGTGGGACACAGGTTAATGGTTTACATTCAAGTACCCTTGGAAACTTGACAATCTGAAGAATACCCCAGTGTTTTCAGTTTTTGGATTGGACAAATGGCTTGTAAATGCCAATCATTTAAAAATAAGTGATACTTTGATACCACCGACAGGTTTGGGGTCCAGAGGGTTTTAGTTCAAAACCAGCTGGACTTAGTTAAATAACCTCAATGCGCTTCAACTATTATTTTTTTACTATTCCATATCGTCAACACACAAAACAAAAAACTGTGCTGCTTCATTTTCTCACTTCCTCAGCAAAGTTTATTTCCAAACCCAAAAATCAGATCAGGACTTGGTATTGGCCGATAATCAGTATTAAATAATCAGGATTGGGGGCAAAAAATGCTGATCGGGACGGATCAGCATCTGTTAATCAGCATTAACAGATTTTTTTTTAATTTCCAGATGCTGAAATCCATGAATCGCTCTGCAAATTGCTCAGGAAAGTGAAAAATAAATAAGAAAAAAAAAACAAAACAAAACAAAACAAAACAAAACAAAACAGATCTTCACCAAACTTGCTGACATTATGAGGTGATCATATCAGGATCTCCCAACTGCTTCATGACATGACAGAGTAGGGCTTCCAACACTGAGGGCCTTTTTTCCACACACTCCCTACACACTCTCCCTACCCACTACCCCTCCATTGGCGCATCCTTGAGGAGAGTCCGCCACATTAAGGACCATCCCAAACCGATCTGCGGGCAGTGGGCTATAAAATATTGTTAGACATGAACCTGTATGGCATCCTCATCTGTAGCGTCCTGTGACCTGAGATCTGGTGCAGTTTTGGTCCAGACGAAAGTAGTCCGGCAACATGGCTGGGGTCACGAAAATAAAGCGTTTTTCCTCTCAAAACAAATTGTGTTCAAAAGAGTGATACATTTACATCACAAAACTGCAAACTGGAAAAAAGTCAGACTCCGTTATCGTTTGGCACTACTTTCTGGTGCGTATCACTGCGCTGCGCGGTGCCACAAGCTGATCGGGGCACGTTGTCACCATCATTACAACTTTAAAAAGTTAACGATAACATGTCGGACTACGACACTGATGAAGATGACATTACATTTAGCACAGAGCCAAGGGGATATCTTTATAAACCTGAATATACTGATGCTGAAATTCGACAGATGGAGTTAGAATGGGAAGAGAGAGAGACGAGGCACAGCTATGTCGCTTCTGACAGACAAATGGTGGTGCACTTGTCAGAAGTGTGAAGTCATGTGTGAGTGTGTAGGGTAGTGTTGTGCGAATCATGAACGAATCGTTCAATACCCGAGAATCACTTTACTGACTCAAGAATCATGATTCTTCGCCCCAAATGACTCATTTACTGACTCAGTACAAAGCTCACAGTAGCTCAGCCCCACACTCACATCACGGGAGAATGGCTGGTACGTGGAATGGCTCAACTCACAGTGTATACGGGTCATTAACTCACCCACAGTACATACGGATCTCTAACTCACTTATAGTATGACTCAAAGCACATACGAGTCACTCGCAGGCTCAAACGTTCGTAGCATGGCTCGACTCTTAGCACATACAGGTCGCACTTACTCACTCACAGAATCACTCATACGAGTCACTCCCCAGCTCCAAGGTACATAGCATTACCGTCTCAGTCCTGGAAATGTTCGTGAGATCATTTTCTTGAATGCCAATTTGTTGTGAGGACAATTCATTTTAAAGGAGGGGTGACTTTTTGATGACTGCTGACACTATTTTTATTTCACTATTGTTTAAGCTATTTCTGTTTATTTTCATATTGTCAAGAGGCTTTATTTTACTATAGATTTATTGAACATAGTTATTTTTTCTAATGTTGCACTGTTTGAACTTTATTTTCTCAGTTATATTTATCTAATTTAATGTTATTTTATTTGTGAGTTAGAAAAATAAAAGTTTCTTTAATATATGTTGATCTTTCACTCTTTTTTCCACATTGGAGTGTATTAATTGTCCTTTTCAGTCATTTCGCTGGTATGAATATCTCTGAAATGTAGATTTCTATGCACTTTCTGGGTAACTGACTCGAGTGACTCAAATGACTCAAAAACACGATTCACTTTGGTGAGTGACTCATTTAAACTCGACTCAGTAAAAACAATCGAGTTTCCCATCACTAGTGTAGGGGGCAGTTTGAAAAAGGCCCTAAGGTCTGTCGGAGCGCCATCCCACACAGGCCACTAGAGGGCTGGCCAATCAGAGTGAGGGGAGGCGGCATCTAATGGCACAATCATACTAGCCGTCCAAACCAGGGCCAGTTCAAGGCAGGAGTATGTAAGGGGGCAGTCAGAAATGTGAAGGGGGCATCATGTGTACACATCATGCTCCAGCATTTGTTTTTCTGTGCTTTCTTTACTGAAAGGGGTCTGTGTGCTCAACCCCAACCTGGAGAAGTGGATTGCATTTGGTCAGGCCTATACCTTCAGACCTGTCCAACTTGGGTGTCCCACACGAAGACTAAGCTTCTGCTGGTATAGGTCTTAAGGTCACCGAGGCAAACAAACCCCCTGACCACTTTAAGGCTAGCAATCCCTCAGAGGGTGTGATGATAGGGGGTACAGACCCGTGACAATGTGGAGAAGGAACTCTCACATGCTGCTTAAGACTCACCAATTACCAGGTCTGTTTCATACAATTTATGCAACTCAGGAAAGGCTTCCCTGTATTCCTGCAGTGGACAGGTCTCTTTCATTTGGACATTACTTGAGAAACATTTGATTTTTTTTTTTTCACATTTGCATTGTCTGCCATTTCTGAAATGGCCCTTTCAAGGATGCTGAGCAGAGATATTTTCAGATGCTGATAGGGATTAAGGGTGGGATCATCAGAGTCTGTATGGCCCACAGTTGAGTGCACAACACTTTGACTAAGGTGTTTGCTCTGTGTTCTCCTTCTCTTTGGACAATGTGAATCATCTCCAGCCACCACCTGAGATAACTCGGCCCAATAATCATCTTCCTGAAAGTGTTTTAGGGACTCCAGTGCTGCACCTACAACCTTAAAAGCGCATATCCACAGATTGAGCCTGTAGAATTGCATTTGCTGGTTTCAAAACACCAAGCAGCTGAACGAGAAACGTTCCAGTCTCAAAGAAGTGATTCCTCTTAATTTGACATTGCAGGACTGATGCCTCAGTGCACTGGCCAACGGCATCAGCATCATCCTCTGTCATCTTAGATAGGATACTAAGAATATGGTCTTGATTTTCAACAGTGTAGCTTGTCACCTCATAGTGGCTTGTCTGCTGGATTTCGACCAGCCTTTTGAGATTAGGTGCATCATATTTCTTGGACACATGGTTGTGCTGAAAAAAAAACTCAGAGAGTGAACTAAAGAGGTCAAAAAAATCTTTTTGCACATGGTTCACTCTGCATAGCATGCACAACTACTAGGTGCAGTTGGTGGTTGTAGCAGTGGATATATGGGACATATCTAGCAAGCTTCTTTGGGAGCAGAGCTTGTACACCACCTCTTACCCCACTCATCACAGAGGCCCCATCATAACACTGACTGAGTGTGTTGTTAGCACCGTAGCCAGCATCAGAAAGGTGTTTTGGGCTCAGATGTGATATACTGTGTAAGCTGATGCAGATAAAGCAACCCGATAAGATGCTCCTTTGCCATGGAATTGCTGACAAAGCGAATCATCACAGACAAATTTTCCACATTGCACCTGTCTCTGCGTCCATCTCTTTTGAGGCAGAACCCTGCAGAATCGGCATTTTCATATGTTTCCCTTATCTCTGCAAGCACCATATCTGCCAGTGTTTCTATAATTTCGATTTAGATATCCTTAGATGTATACTTTAAATTCTTTTGGATACCCTTAGCAATGCTTGCTAGCTTCTCCTCCTTCTTTAAGGTGTACTCACGAAGCAGGAAGAAACCTGAAGCAATTTCAGCATCAGCTGCATCATGCCTTAAAGTTCCTGCGGTCCCACGGAGCCCCAACAACTCATTTATACAGAGAAACTAAATAGTGCTGCCCACATTTTTGACATAGTAACATTTGTTATTTTTTTAATTTTTTCCAAGTTGTGTTTTACTAACCAACAGGGAGTCAACAGTTCCCCCTGTGGCCTCTCTGCTTTTGTGCTGAGTCCACACAGTTGAAGCAATGCACATGGTTGTGGCTGGACACATTCCTCTGTGGCCCCTTGTCTCAATCAAGTGCTGCTTTCCAGGTTTTAAAAGTAGTTAAGGTAAAAACAACATGTCTCTCATTAACAGTGCTGCCAAATTTTTGACAGGGGAAACAAAGCAAGGCATCTTGCACCACAGATTACTCTAGCCAGGGCTGTGTGCGTTACCAGGCATGATTGAATAATCTTAATGTTGTACCAAATGCACGCTTAGGGTAGCTACCCAGTATTCCCTTACAAAAAAAAAAGTTTATTGAAGTATGCTATTAGTATACTTACTTTCAAGATAGTACACTTTCAGTTTACTCTTGATGTACTTATCCAAGGTATACCTAAAGTCAGTGGCGAACTGTGGCCCCAGCCACTGGGCCATCTCTGCACAGACGGTCAACAAATTGTCAAATTGGCAGTGCACGGCGGTGCGCCGGAAGAAATTAACACTGCGCGGAGTGCGCCAGGCTTACGCCCCCTGCGCTGTGCCACGAAATTAGGGCCCATAATCTTTGTGCTTGCAAAATATATTTTTCTGTGCTCAGTAAAGGCACAAATATAACGCTGCACATACACATAAAAAAATCACAAACACAAAATTTGAGATGAATGAAGGCTGCATGAAACCAGGCAAAGAGAGCGAGCTGCACGTTGGTCACCCCTAATGTAGCTTTTCTATTCACCTATTTTTTGGAAACATCTTCAAATATACTAGTACAGTGATTTTAGCTAATTTTGCCCAGAATCAGGTAGAGAGTACATTCATATTTCTCAGTCATTCGTCTCTAGTGAGCAGTTAAAAAAATCATCCAATTCATTGAATTATGCAGCAACCACCAAAAAACTAAATCACAATAACATGGCTATTGTTTCAAAATCAAATTATACATTTCTTAATCAGAGCACTCACAAAATAGAGAACATAGCACAAACAGAGCTCTAAATATGTTGAATTCATGAACGATTCAAATTCAAAATCTCTTCCTCACAACAACCAGGGGGGAGGACATTTGGGCTGACAATTCTTTTTTACAACCATGAAATGCAAGCAGGATTACACACCAGACTCTGTCAATCGATTTTCTTTGCATTGTAGTACCATGGACAGCATCACACTTACACACACACCTCCTAAAAAACAACAAACAGCGCTGTCCTTTGTCCTGAACCCCCATGTAGCTATTTGGAGCAGGCCCAGTATGTACAGTATAGGGGAAATATTAAGTGCCTGCTAACTTTACAATCCAGCTTCTAGTATGCCCGTCTGGTCAATCAGTTACAAAGATAACTTACAGACACATCACTAAAACAGCACATATCAACATAAAAAAAGACACTCACCAAATGAAGATCACTCAAAAACGAAATCCATCCTGCGATCCTTTTTAACAAAGTGTGCAATCGCAGGGTCGTATGGTTTGTTCTTTGACTTCAGCTCCATCAGAAGTTCTTTTTTAGCTGAGATTAAAGCCAAGGCTGAGAGACGAGCCTGTCCGGTGCTGTTTCTTGTGTAGGTTTTTATCCTTTTCAGCGCTGAAAATCTTCTCTCTACAGAGGCTGTGGACACCGGGATGGTTCAGACCAGACAGGTGAGAAGGTGCAGTTGGGGCATGCTTTCAGTCAGTCCCTTACTCAACTGCAGGTCAATGCGCATGTCTCCAAAAGTTTTCAGGGAGACAGTGGCACGCAGTTGCCCGGGAGTGGACTGATGTTTCAGGGCTGCTATAGTTAAGCAACTGAGATTACTGAATCCCATGCTGGACCAGGGCCCCTTATCAGGACTGAAAAGCAAGCAATCCCAGCAGTACAGCTTGTTGGTGCGCGGGCTGCCGGTTAGCCATGGATAGCGACTGTAGCTGCTGGTTTGAAAATGCCTCTGGTAACACTTGCTAGCTTGCACGAAACCTGGCAAACTGGGTGATGGTCGACCTTTTTGGATAATTTCAAGCTTTACTAGAAAAGACAGCCTTGAAAGTGTAGTTTCAAGAAATTTAGCAACCACACGGTCTTCTCCATTACTTTCCGCCATTTCTCTTCATGTTCTGCCAACTAGATCTTCTCTTTTCTCCTCACTCACTCACAGCTACAGTTAGGTGCTTATCCACTAAGTATTTGCGAATTCTGTGAGCCCATCTAAAGTGAGGACTATCAATGCTTTATAAAGCATTTATAAAGCGTTAATAAATGACACAGAAGCAAAGATATACAAAGTGTCAATTTTATTGGTCCCAAACACAAACAATACACACTTTAAACAAATACAAACAATAAAGTTTCAAGTAAGCTTGACAAACATCTTCAAATAACAACAGTCTGTGATAAGATAAAAATAGACAAATAAAATGCAAGCTTTCAAAACACACTTTGGAAACCTTAACATTTCGGGTAAACAGGTGAACTATCCCTTTAGGTCGCGCACACACACACACACATACAGACACACACACAAACGTAAAAACCAAACAATAATTTTAATTGTTATAGTGTTGTCAAAAGTATTATTTTATCTGTAAATATCGATCCTGAAATTTAGCAAACGATTCAATATATAGTATCGATAGATCGGTACACAACAGCTTTCCCTGGTTAGACGTGTTGGCGTCAAAACATACACACGGAGCGCACATGGAGTGCGTGCAGCCCCTCCCTCCCTGAGTCCTGCCTCGTAGTTGAGAGAGAGAGAGAGAGAGAGATGCTAGCTTACGCTGAAGTCCAGCTGTGGCTGGTAACACCTATTCGCCACTTTGGCGGGTTGTATCATTTAATTGTAGTTTTCTGAAACAGCATCTGAAATACTAAAACCCATTGCAATATGAGACTACGACACTACAACTCCCGTGAGCACTGCCTGCACACAGTGTTTGCTTATTGGACGCGCTCGTCTCGAGCCTCCGTCTTGGACAGCCTGACAGCTCCTGGTGTTTAGCTCCTGACAACGTGATTTTTAAACTTCACTCTCGTCTTTTTGGCTCTCTATTGTAAACAGATTCCAAGGTTTAAGTCACAAACTAGCGCCAAAACTCCCGTAACTTTTTAAAAGTGAGGACGTTCATCAGGTGGAGCTCATTTAAACTCACACTGCACCAATCTCACCAGCAACACTCACCTAAAGCAGAGGAGGGGATGAGGAGAGGAGAGAAGCGCACGTAGAGAAGAGAAACTGGTTACAGATACAAGGAGCTGTAGGAACAATATTTAAAGCTCCTAATGTACAAACATTTACCAAAGTTATGTGTAAAAAGTTCAGTCTGGAAATACTGTAAACAAACCAAATCATTCTAAATAAATGAATAGTCCAGTGTGACTTATATCTGCTGTTTTTGTCTTTTCTTTTGATTGATACAACTTAAAAAAATGTATAATGATACTATGAAGTGACATAGTCCAGAAAGTATGGTACTTAGTTTATTACTGAAAAATTTCTGTTGTAAATAAATATCCAAGCAGACATTTTTTCTTGCTAGTTTTTCAGTTTAATTTTTTATCTTTTCAAATAACCTTCAAGCATAACAAATTTCCTTCAATGCAATAAGAAACTTCTCCTTTAATTACTTTGTCTTAATTTTCTGCATATTTTCATATTAAAGAAGCACAACCGTTTCACAACTGAATACCTGATAATGGGGTTACACATTTATGTAGTCTCGATTTAAGTGTAAACAGAGGTCATTTACATTTAAAAAGGTTATAAATCTAGTTCAAATAAACTTTAGCATGTTTTTGTCTGTTTTCATCATATTAAACATAATTATCCAAAAACAAAATTGTGGCTAGTGAAAATACTGAGTGGCTAGTAACTTTGGATAATCACTAGCCACAGTGGCTGGTGAGCAAAAATGTTGATGTCAAGCCCTGTTCATAATATATGAAAAGACGCCTGAACTCAGTGCACAAGAGGACCCACTCACATGGTGGGGAAAACATGACAAAATGTAACCTGACCTTGCCTACTTTGCTAAAAAGTATTTGTGTTTCTCTGCTTCAAGTGTCGCCTCAGAGTGCGTGTATTTAGTGCATCTGGACTTATTTGCAGTCCACGAAGAGCATGACTTACAGAAGAGCACATTGACATGTTGGTGTTCCTCTCACAAAATCTGAAGTGAGAGGAATCTTGTTCCTCTTTTGAAATGCATTAGATTGCATAGCACTTTGCCCCTACCCCAATTTCAGAAAAGTTGCTTAACAAGAAAAGAATAATTGCATTGCATTGTTTAATATTCCCTACCTCCAAATACAGATAAGTGACTTTTGAATGTGTGACAAATATCAGAGGCCTCTAAATAAGTGCCCTACCTCAGTACAATTGCACTGTTTTCATTTTCAATTGCTTTAAAATGCCTTTAAATAGTCTGACTCTGAGGCCTGAGTTTGAATAAGTGCACTGTACATATCTTTATTTTCAATTGCATTTAAGTTACTTTTGAATGTTTGACAAATATCAGAGGCCTTTATATAAGTGCCCTACCTCAGTACAATTGCACTGTTTTTTTATGTTTCAGTTGCAGCTAAGTAAATGTGGTCCGTACTGTTCTGTACTGTTTGTTAAATAAAAAGAGAAGTTTTTGCACTGAAAATCCCTGTGGTTGCGTGGTGTCGAAAATCGTATCAAAAATCAATATTTTTCAAAATATTATATCAAAGTTAGAAATCCAGTATCGTGACAAGCCTAAATTGTAATAAAGTTTTTTACTTTAATTAAAGTACTTGTTTTAAAATCCCACTTGCATCCTTCTTGTGGCCTCTTGACACCGAGATCCTGGGCTGACTTTGAACCCCAGTCCGCCCCTGCACATCGTCTCTGATACTTTCCTCTTTAGTTAAAAACTAAGTCGTTAGATAACCCAGTGTTTGCTTCTACAATAAGCTACCAAAACACTTACACTGTGAGATAGAAATTTTAGGTACTGTAGGCACAATGCAGAATGTCTGTTCTTGGCTGTTGAAATGATCTTCATTGACGGTCAAATGGAGAAGTTGGCCATCTGGCAAAAAAAAAAAAAAACTCTAAAGGAGCATTGTTTCAGTGCTGGGCTTACTGGAACACCTGGAACTTTATGGAAACAGGAGCACATTGGAGTGGGTGGGGGGGGGGATGCATTCTGAGATACAATAATTTGAATATATGGGAAGCATCGTGAGATAGAAAGTGAAGTATTCATGCATTGCTTCAACCACTAATTACAGTTACAGTCAGAGCATTTACATGATACCTTTCCTGGAGGCATGTAAACGACGGTAAAAATAAAATTAATGTGTGTGAAACAGGGAGGAGCTGGAGATGTCCTTCCATAGTTTATCTGATAGTGAGGTTTGTTCAGGGGCCACAGACGGTCCAACAAGCACCAGCATGGTGAGGATCCTCCTGGTTGTCTTGTGCCTCTCAGGTCAGAGTCCCTCTAATTTTTTTTGTCTGCTGTAGGTTGCAGGTGGTATCCATGCTGTTACTTTGAAAATGCTTTAACATATCTATGTGATGTAAAAATATTTTAGAAAGGGACAAATTATTGTTTGATAAATGTAGAAATGGAAGAAGAATCAAAGCTGAAGTACCTAGAGTGAGAAATACTTTTAAAGTATTGCTAAGAAATGTAAAAATAGAACAGCTTGCTAACACCTGTTAAGGTGCTTCTAAGCAGGAATCTTCCTCAGAAACTAGGGGGCTTTTGAGGAACTTTGTGTGGCACACCCAGCTGTGATTAACTTGGTTTAATTACTCTGCAACTGTGGCTCTTGTTATCATGAGCCTGGCTTTTATTTTTTACATGAAGAGGAGGTTGGAACGAATCTGTAATAGTTATAAAAAAAAGAAGAACATCATTTATTATATTATATCAACTAAGAAATCTCACCCCATGAGACAGCACAACCAACTTTCTGCCAAGACCCTGACTCACTTAAAACCTTGGGTGGTAGAGACTTCTTGACTTGACTGGACAAAAGAAAAAAAAAAAAAAAAAAGGGTAACACTTTTTATGAAGACCACATCTGTAGTGCATAATAAGCACACCCATAGTGCATTATAATGCTCATCATATTGGTCATATTCCATCTTTAATTACCATACTCATAATGTCTCATGATGCACTTTATCAATAGTTATGACTTACTATGAATCTAGCTTGTATTTAGAGCTGGACACCTGCCAACCCGCCAAATGCGGGTGAATTCCAGCTGTGGCGGGTAACACCGTCACTCCTACTAGCCACTTTGGTGGGTTAAATTATTTAATTTTAGTTTTCTGAAACAGCATCTGAAATACCAAACCCATCATCACCCAGTATGATACACGTCACGACAACTCCATGAGCACTGCCTGCACAGTGCTAGCTCATTGGTCCATTCGTAAGGTTTTCTGCTGCCCAGACGTGCTCGTCTCCAGCCTCAGTCTTGGAAACCATGACAGCTCCCGGTGTTTAGCGCCTGATAATGTGATTTAAAAGTTCACTGGCGTGTTTTTTGCTCTCTATTGTCAACAGATTTCAGGGTTTAAGTCACAAACTAGCGCCAAATCCACGTCATTTTTTTTAAAGTGTGGACATTTATTGCATGGAGCTCATTTAAACTCACACTGCATCGATCTCACCAGCAACACTCACCTAGAGCAGAGGAGGGGAGGAGGAGAGGAGAGGAGAGGAGAGGAGAGGAGAGGAGAGGAGAGGAGAGGAGAGGAGCGCATGTAGAGAAGAGAAACTGGTCACAGATATGAGGAGCTGTAGGAACAATATTTAAACCTCCTAATTTATCACAGTTATATGTAAAAAGTTCACTCTGGAAATACTGTAAACAACCTAGCCATTCTAAATAAATTAAACTTATGGTCCAGTGTGACTTATATATGTTGTTTTTTGTCTTAATGATGCATTTTTTGACTGATACGACTTAAAAAATGTATGATTATACTCCAGAGTGACTTATACTTCAAAGTATGATTCTTCATTTATTACTGAAAAATTTCTGTTGTAAATAAATATTTAAGCAGAAAGTGTTTCTAGATCGAAATTTCAGTTTTGTTTTTTAATTTTCAATTAAACTTCAGCCTTCACAACTGTCTTTAAATGCAATAATAAACTATTTTATTTCTTTGTTTCAATAGTCTGTAAATTTCAATATTTAATTGAATACAGCTTTCAATTATATATATATATATATATATATATATATATATATATATATATATATATATATATATATATATATATATATATATATATATATATATATATATACAAAAAATGGTGCAGTGGCTGAAAGTTTAAGAAATGTTATGGTGTAGGTTCCATGGGTCACATGTTAGCTCATCAGAGATAATCCAAGTCTAAAAGTGTTCACTAAATATACATTTGAGAAAATGGATTTTGTCTGTTTCTCACTTCAAGTGTTTCAATCATGTGCATACGAAGATGTCACACTTTACTCGACACTAACAGTGAAACATTACAATCAGGGAACACTTTGTTATCATTGCATCCATTTAAACTTCACTTCACTTAAAGCATACAATGATAAATTTTCATTTATGCTGATAGACACTGACGGACAAAATGTGATTGTGAGTACAACAGTTCATAATCAAACTCTTCTCCTCTCAGGCTGGAGTGTCTCCTTCTGCCTCCCCCGTCAGTACCACTATGTGGCTGAATCCCTGACCTGGACCGAAGCTCAGGCCTACTGCAGACAGACATACACAGACCTGGCCACCATTGAAAACCCTGAAGAGATGAAACAGGTTAACAAGACAGTTTTGCTCTCTGGCCTCAACTCTGAGGTCTGGATCGGCCTGTACGTGAAAACTCTCTGGAAGTGGTCAGACAACTACACAGGCAGTGGAGTTCAGTACTTAAAGTGGGCCAGTGGTCAACCAGATGATCATGGAGGAAGGGAATTCTGTGTCTTTTTTTATGATGATGGATTCAACGATGCACCTTGCTCTTGGTTGAGTACATTCTTCTGTTACAGAGGTAGGGATTGTGTGGGGAATATCCAGCTCTTGAAGATTTTCTGTGAGTACTATGTGGAAACTCATTTTTCCCATTTTTCTATTTCCTTCCTGTAGGATCACAACAGGACCCTGAATTTGTTTTCCAAGAAAAAAGCATGAATTGGTTCAATGCTCAGAGTCACTGCAGGGAGAACTACATAGACCTGGCTACGCTGAAGAATGATGCTGAGATCCAGAAGATCCAGAGCTTGAGACCATCTGGAAATAGGTCGTGGATTGGTTTGTACAGAGATCCTCATGATTCCTGGTCTGATGGGAGCAGCTCTGAGTTTAGATACTGGGATAATGCAGCAGGACCTTCTGTCAGCAGGAGTGATTTGTGCGGGGTTGCAGATCTGGAGAGTTCAGGAAAGTGGAGGTTACTGCCTTGTAGAAGCAGATTCCCATTTGTGTGCTACAGCGTCTCCCAGCCTAGTGAGTAGCAGATAAGGATTAATGCTTTTCACCATTCAAGAGTTCAGTAGCACAAAATAAATTCTACATTAAAGTTTCTTCTTTCAAACCAGGAATACAGAGACAGGTGATAAAGCTGAAGATGAGGACAGGTCACCCCTCCTTGGATCTGAACAACCCTGCTGTGAAAGCACAACTTCTGAAACAGGTAAGTCTCAAAAACCTACCGTAGGACCAGTGCTCATGTGAGCAATGAAAATTGTCTTAACTTTTTGTTCCCAGCTCCAGGACAAGCTGAAGCAGAGTGGACTGAGTGGAGTCACCCTGAGGTGGAGAGAGCAGCCTGACGGCAAAGTCTTTCACAAGGAGGAAGGAACTCCTCAAAGGAAAAACAGAAAGAAGAGTGAACTGTGAAAATAAACGTTAACTGTGCGTCTGTTTTTCAGTGATCTACAGCAACCATACAATGATGTCAACATAAGCTGTTAGCTAACCCCATTTCAGCATAACAGAGCACAGTGCATTATTGCAATGTGCTTTTCCAACACTCATGCTACAACATCAAGCCAGATGTGTATATCTGTTTTTGGTGTTGTTTTTTTTTTTTTTTTTTTTTTTTTAATATATGTTGCACTAATCTTGCAGATCTAGTGTGAAAATCAGCTGAGCCACTGATTCCAGGAGTGCAATTAAATTGTGTTTTGAAACTTTTTGCATGTATTTCTGAGCCTGGTGGTGGAGGTGCTTTGCTGTTGATGTCTTCTGAGTTTGGGGCTTGATGGTGGAGTTGCAGCAGTAGTTTTGGATAAATAACCTGTGCTCTATTCTCCTCTAGGACTATTTTAAAGAGTGTGTGACACATGCTGAGTAAGAATATTTCAGGCTGATGTTGGCTTTCTTTACATTCAAATGTCACACAGTTTCTGTCAGCTGAAAGTACCACACACACACCAAGGGTCACTGGACAACTGTGTCAAGGAGGAATCAGTCCAGATAACATTTCAAACTAACTCCTGATCAGTCCAGGTTAAAAACTTACCTCGATTGGAAATGTGAATAGAGAGTCTACGCGGTCTTGTTTTCATTTTTTAAGAGAACTAAGCCTACAGTTACAACCATCCCTTCTACTGCCATTCCATTCATCTCACTACTGAGACTCCATCCAGACAAGACATGGAGCCTTTGGTCCCTGGAAACATGCCAAGAACCACATGACAGCATTGTTCTGATATTTCACATGAGCCACACACCTGGTAGAGAGCGTTGAAACCAATGTGTACCCCACTAAATCCCACACAGTCTGTCCTTTTTAGTTGGGTTTGGGAGTGCATGAACCCCATTCCTAGCTTTCCCCCCAAGAAAAGCATCCTCCTACCAGGGGCATGGGTATTTTTTCGGCCTGTTTGCGCAGTGTAGTCCTCCAGGGGCCTTACGTTTGGGTCCCCAGGACACAAGAGCAAGGGACAGGCCGGAGTCTGTTCCTCAGGACCCAGTGGGGTGTCTAGGCATGGGGGTGGGGTTGCTTGAGGTTTTGACAGTTTAGAGTTGAAGAATCAAGGGGAGGTACAGGGGTAAAGGAGGGTTGGAGACATGAGACCTTTGGGTCAGGGTTGGGGTCTGGCAAGAGTTAGGGAAGGTATAGAAGTCAGTGTGTCTGTTAGGGTAACAGTACTGACCAAGTAAATTTATTCCAAGTTGTCACACAGAACCAGAGCTCTACTGCCATTTCTGCCGTTACAAAGAGTGAGCTTTGTCCCAAATAAAAATTCACTGACAAGTACTTTTATTTCCAAGGCAACCCCAAAGAGAAGCATTTTTAATGCAACATTCAGCAGTGGTTCTGCTTGGAGTTATCTGAGATTTTTTTTCTCTACTGCTTCCAATTCCCGGTGTGGCTCTTGTCTAATAAACAGCCCCAACAAGTAGCAATTCTATTATGTTAATTAATTTTCAATGTCTCTAGTGTACACATGCCAAGTTTGGAGGTGATCTGAGAAAGAACCTAGGACTAGTTTGTTCAAATACGTACCCTATGAACACAATTTTTCCCACTTTTTAGCTATTGCCACGAGGGGGCGCTGTACTTTCAGGTGACAAAAAATGCATGGCTGGCTCCAGGGCGCAACACTGAACATGTGTATCTGTTTTCATGCAGATCGAACAAAAAAAAAATTAAAAATTTTAAAATGCCGAACTTTGAGCCGATGTTGTAGCCACACCGAAAAAAATATTCAAATTGTATTATCATTATTAATCTTCACTGTGGGTGGTATACTCAGGCCAAGTTTGGAGTTGATAAGTCAAAAAACCTAGGACTAGTTTGTTCAAATACATAGCCCAAAATCACTAAATTACAATGTTTAGGGCCAAATAGCAAAGCCCGTGTTGGGAAATCACAATAGTCATAAGATACTTTTTTGTAGGGCTGGGCATGCTTGTCATGCACACCAAATTTCAGGGCTGTAGCTGAAAGTAGTAGTAGAAAGTAGTAGGCTGCAGTTTTAAGCCCATAGGGAGCGCTATGGGGCGTTCATTGTTTGGGCAAGTTGCAGATTCATACATTTTTTCTGGCATGTGAATTTTGGGGCTAGGCGTGCTCGCATTTTTTCCAAGTGAAAGGCACGCAATTTGGGATTGTTTGGGCAAAAATAAATAATAAAGAAATAATCACAATGGTTTCATTAGGGCTCTCGCCCTACCTGCAGTTGGCGGGCTCGGGCCCTAATTATCATCTGGGACAAAAAGTTACACACAGCGTACGAGCTCAACACCTTTGGCATTAACTGACACATTAGCATCACCTTAATGAGTGCAGTTCTCTTCTGAAGGTTGTGTTTGGCTTTTTTAGGATCACTCCATCTTTCCAGTGGTCTACAAGAGTGTAATCACAGTCCAAGACTCTTGGTGAACAGAAGCCAGAAACCAGAAGAAAAAACATGAGTCCAGTGGATATTTTCATTGTGATGTTTTTGGTCTATATCTGGGTCTTTTTTCCTTGCAGCATTGGAAACTCTAGAAGCCTTTAAAAGAGGAATTTGTTAGAAAAAGTAAAAACCATGCTCCCCACATGCTCTTCTCTAAACTGAGAGTTATACCGTCTTCTCATGAATGAAAACCTTTATGTGGAAATTAAAAAAAAAAAAAAAACAGATGAGTTGCAACTCCAAAACCAAACAGCTGCCAAATCTCCACTTGCTTTGTGAATAAATCTCTTTGAGATCACTAATTGTTTTGACTGTCCTGATTTCATCTGCTCTTTGAACTTTGTCATGATTTAAAGTGGATCCACAGGATATAACAGAGAGAGACTTGTTTTTTTCTACTTCGTTCTCCTCTTTGTTTCATGTTCCTGATTAACATTTTGTAGTTCTTAATGAAGCACATAAAAAAACATTTTAATAATAATCCCATTACCTAAATATAAGGATTGATGATGAGGACTGAGATATTACCATGATGATGGTTTGCGGGTATGTATGTGATGAATTAAAGACAGAGTGTGTGCTACAAATAGACCGTGCTGCACTGAGGATCAATGACCGGGTGTTCTCAAAGATATTTCACAGAAACACAACTTTAAAATCTGAGCTAAAAAGTTTAGCTTTAAGCTTCAAGAATAGATGAAAGGAAAGTATGGGAGCAAATGAGAGACATACAGTAATATTTTGAACTATTTTGAGCAGCCACTGAATGTTAAATACTGAAATAAAAACACCACCAAATTCATGGCATTGATTTTTTTGCTATGAAAACCATAGATTTGAATTTATTTCTTCTGAATTCACATATTTAAAATTCAGATCCAAAAATTCAAGTGGAAAAATACAGATTGCAACATCCAACATCCGGTCTACACAGGACAGTAAAGGCAGTATAATGTATAGACACGAATACAAGAAACTTCTTTTTCTCTCTTTGTCTTTAAACACAACCTTATCAATAAAATATGTGTTTCTAATTCTGATGACAGTTCTAGTAATGGGTATACCTTTGTTAGGATTCTCAGTAAACTCACACACCCTCCTGTCCGTCTCCGGGAATCGCCTGCTTTAGGACCATGATAAACTTTTCTTTTACAGTTCACATTTTTCTGACGGTCTTTATAGATGTGCAATCTCCTCCACATTTTTGGCTTCCTGGCAGCTGTTTAAGGTCTTTAATGCATTGACCATCATCATCCTCAACTTAGCACCACAACTCCAACTCCGCCTCAGTTGTCAGTTTGGTCCACTTTGCTCTGGACAATCACCCTACCTAGCTCCATTTCTCGTCTCCTGTCCATAGCTCTGATAGCTCCTGTCTCTGCATCCCTGCAATGATTGACAGGTCACCATAGCCACAGTGAGGTCACTGGCTTTACAAAAAGCTGGTGCTTTCTACTGTTACACTTGTGTAGCAACTGTAGACAATTATCAGCATGTGTCCATAGTTAGACCCTAATTAAAACGACCCTGTTTTTTCAGATTATTTCAACAGAAAAAAATTAATAAATCTTATATTCATGTCAATACAGTTGATTGCCTTTTCTGTCCTGGGTAGGACACAAACTTTTGGGTCTGATTTTGACTCATAGAATTTGAGCAACCCAAATCTTTTTGTTGTTGAGTTCTGAAACTTAAGTTTTTGGATCTGAATTTTTTTAAAACTGAATTTTTTGGATCTGCATTTTCGCTAGGTGAATTCAAGACAAAAAATTCAGATTCATGGTTTTTATCGCAAAATAATTCAATGCCATGAAGTCAGTGGTGTTTTTATTTCAGTATTTAACATTTAGTGTCTTTTAAAATTCAATTGGTCACATCTCTTATTTGCTCCCATTCTTCCCTTTCATCCATTCTTAAAGCTAAACTTTTCAGCTTAAATTCAAAAGTTCTGAATTTGACAAGTTGAATTTGAGTAGCCCGAAACTTTTTTTGTTTTTGAATTGTGAAACTTGAATTTTTGGTTTGCATTTTCAATAGGTGAATTCAGGACAAATAAATTTAGATATATGGTTTTCATAGAAAAATACTTCAATGCCATGTATTGAGTGGTGTTTTTATTTCAGTATTTAACGTTTAGAGGCTGTTAAAATTCAATTAATCATGTCTCTTATTTGCTTCAACAGGGAAGAAACCCACTGCACCACTGCCTCAGCTGATCAGTCTAGTTGCACATTTTATAGTTCCTCAAGTCCCCAAAACTTTAAAACCTGGAGACAGATGGGAAGCAAAACTCAGTACATGCACTGCAAAAAGAGTTGTGTTTTTTTGTCTCTCTGTTTTATTTTTCTTTTTTAAGAAAAATATCATCTTTTTAGATTTAATCTGAGCCTCATTTATCTGACTAGTCCAGAAAAATGTCTCGTTCTAAGATTTAAAAAAAAAGACCAAAAGGACACCTGAACTGTTTGTGAAACATAAAAAAAATGTCTGCTGATAGGGTCAGAAAATTAGCTTGTCAACTCTTTGTAAGTTAGAATCATGTCCAATCGAAGTGGCAAAAGACGTCCATTTTGGGCAAATCCACGTTTTGCACACAGACCTCTCAGAGCCATGCCTTTGCATGGTTCATGCATGTAGCACACAGAGTTTGGCCCCCACTGTTCAGTGATGTCAAAGGCTTGAGGACACAGAAACACTGTAAATTAAACATATGAGTCCCTCACAGAGGGGAGCAGCGCCATGTACAGGAAAAAAACTGAAGTTGTTTGAAGAAACACGTTGAACATGAAATGAATGAAATAAAAAAAGGCACCTAATGTATTGTCTACAGCAGCGGAAACGTGAGCGGCGGGTAAAACAATCTGGCTGTGAGATAATGAGAGCAGCACTGAGTAGATGTGGAAGGAGAGATGAATAGATAACAAAATTACCTGAAATATTTATAACCTCTGTCTCTTTCATCACTGCTTTTCTCATAAGCCATTAAAGGGCCCTTTTGGGACCTCTTAATTGAGTTCCTTTTCGGAACAGAATATGAAAGGCTTCTTTTTATTCTCCCCCACCCCTTTTCATCTGAAGAATGGGCTGATTAAAATACAGAGAATGGAAGTTCTAGTGGGAAAGTTCATTGCAATCAGGGGTGCAACTTGAGTGATTGCCTCAGTCTTCTGTAAGATATTAACTCGTGGAGTGGTTATTGAGCCCGGACAGATGCAGCATAACACATATCCCCGAGTCTATAGCCAGCCTGAAGAGCCACATATTGAGGTCAGGGATTGTTTCTGGGAATTTGGGCTTTTAGCAATTTGAGATGGGTCCAGATTGTCCAAATGAACACCTAATAAAATACCTTTAGAGCCAAAACCCCAGATCTAATGCTGTTTACTTAAAGCTAATTATCAGGAGCACACTCTCGTACTGAGATTAATTTTCAGTAAGTACATTTAGCATGTAAGGTATTTTTCTAATCTGAAACCAAAATAAATAAACACTGAAGGTGCTCTGAGGAGATTTATAGAGGGTCAGGAACGCTCTCTCTCATGCTGAAGCTGCCTCATGACCTTTACCAAATTTCCCCCTCCTGGATTTAATGTAGTATTTCTGATTCTGATGGAATGGGATTATCAAAGTAAATTTTAGTGCCTGTGTTTGGGTCAGATTTCCCAAAAAGCAGGCTTCATACCTGGCTCTCACCCTGAAAGGGTTATTTTTAGGTCTCTGATTGTGGAGTTTGGCAGCGAGTGCATCACATCCTGGTGTTGGTGTGAGGTGTTGGATTAAGGGGTCTGTTATGAACCGATGTTGAATTTTGAACTCTGGAGGCAGCTCGACACTCTGCAGCCTTCAACTTGACTTATTCTATCTATCTATCTATCTATCTATCTATCTATCTATCTATCTATCTATCTATCTATCTATCTATCTATCTATCTATCTATCTATCTATCTATTCTATGTCCACTATCCTAGCTGCTTAGCAGCTGCCTCTCCACTCGCCATCATCAACACCCAAAGTCAACTTGCATACTGGGCCTGCTGGGGTTGGCTGATGTAACCACGCATACTCTCTGCCCAGAAATATCCTAATACAACCAAAACAACGACACACAGGCTGAGGAGGGAGCTCCAGGCAGACACAGACACTGACACGCATATTTAGAGGCCTGTAGGAGATTCAGCAGGATTATCCCATAAAAGTTGACTTTTTTTTAAAAACTTCCGCAGACCCTACCTTCAAGAGTGCAACATTTGGTTATTATTTGAACTTTTTTTTTTCATTTCGACTACTAAAACCAAAGCCAGGCTCTTACAGGAACAGCTCTGTTATGGAAAAAAAGAATAAGCACAGGCGGGCCATGCTTTTAGCAAACCAGGCATTTGCCAGGAGCCCTGGGCCCAATACAAGGCCCTTTGGGGCCCAACATTAATTTTAAAAGAAGAAGAAAGCAGACCAGGCTTGCAGTTTTCAAGACCACTTTTACCTGCTCTGAGGTCGTGTCACTGCCTCAACAATCTTTGGTCTTGGTCTCAGGCCTCTGGGTTTGGATGGGTGTGGAAGGGACAATACGCCATCATTATTACCCCTTCGAGTGTAACTGGTGACGTGTGTGCATGTATTTTGTGGCACAAATGTTGGCGCTTATCCTGTTTGTGAAAACTGACCGTGGAGATGGGGACAAGTCACTGGTGGGAAATCCACATCAACTTTAACTGCATGGACAGAAATGCCTAAGGAGTTGTTTGACTCTTACCTTGGGGAAAAAATGAGTCCTGTCTTTCAGTGTAATTTTGGTTTATTTGTATTTATCAAAAATGTAGTACCAGATATGAGGTACATTACACCAGTAGGGGTCCCAATGACTACTCGCCTTGAGCCTCCAAATGGCTGAGTTCACTGCTGAGAATAAGTAAATCACTGTTATATCAGACACTGTAGAAGTGATGGCATTTGGTCAGAATCTGGAACTATGAGAGCTGTTCCTTTTTCTACCTTCGAATTTACATCACTTCTTTTCTCTACTAAATCTTTCACAGAGTCATCCAGCTGCATTTTTTTTATTTTGCATATGCGAGCTCAGGATGATTCATTTACCTTTGACTGATGAAGCAGCAGCGATTGCACTTGCCTGCTTTAAAAGTGGAAATGAAGAGCCGGCGCATTGGAAGCAATAGTTTGACTGATTAATCCCTGCTCGCTCTGCCATCCACAAATGCCGAGCAGATGGTCTGGCAGCACTAAAATTAAACTGCTAACAAATATGCAGGTAGTGTTGTGGATGTGACCTCGGTGGCAGCCGCTGGGCTGTTGTCGAGCTCCCCTATTGTTCTGCTCCCTCTGAGTTAGGAGAGACGGCCTCTGCATTGTGGTGAAGTGCGGGAGCATTGTGTGACGAGTGTGCACCTGCGTGTGTGTAGGAGAGACGGAGGGAGCAGATTGTGGCTTTCCTGAGGTCAGAGATCAGGATTATTTTATCTCGCTTTGATGAGATTTGAAAAAACAAAAGAGTTTTTCGAAGTGATTCATCTCCCTGCCTGGAAAGGGAAAGGAAAACAACTGACAGCAAAGACACTCCTTGGAAAACATGCATCCCTCTTTCTACACACAGTGTTTGGGAATAACAAAAGTGTCATCACAGGACTCTGTTTTTCTGCATAAAATAGGCGTGAAAAAAGAAGGCTCTGAATGATGCTCTTTAGTCTGGAACATGAGCAAAAGCATCCATCCATCTGAGTGGATGTGTCTGAGGACAGCCCCACAGTGGATTTGCTCGTGCAGGAGAGAGTATGGGTGATACAACAAAATAAGAGGCTCAACTCTCCATAGATCTCATTAGACCGGTCATAACATCGCAACAATGGTGGAAGGCATATTCATCTGACTGCTGTTTTTCCCCACGCACAGTCCCAAAGCTTTAACATCAGCTCTTTTGCACCATTGCTGCCACTGGTTAAAAAACAGGACAAGGCTGAGAGTGGTCTGCTGATTGATCATTAGTTGGTTCGACTGCACACTTTTTTTTTTTGCAGGGTGCCCGTTCAATTGCCTGGAATTCATGCTGAACGGTGGGAAAAATATGGAGGTTTTGAAGTAAATATGCTGGATTTCAAAGGTGTTGGATGCTTGTGAAAGGGTAAAACGGAGAGTTACCTTGAGGGGGTTTTGCATGAGCTTCTTTTTGGCTGGTTCATTTTAAATAAAACACAGGATTAACCTCCTTTGATCCTACACAGGCTGATAATTATACGATGCAGGGTGGTAACCTTGATCAGAGCAGAGGCCTTTAGACCTGATGGTGAAAGATCATTAGTCTTTCCCCAAATCAAACAAACATCAAGCAAAGAGAGTTATACAGTGTGCAGTGAGGGCTTAAAAAAACAAAAACAACAACAAAAAAAAAAACATATTTGTGCTTTTACTCGCCAGCGCTGATATCTCCCTGCAATGCATTCTCCATATTAATGAACCTTCCTATCACAGTAAAACAGATTATCTCTGCTCTGCACTTATTACAAACAGCAGTGTAAAGGCAGCATAGCAGCAGAGTAATTATGAGCAGTGAATTGAAATATAGATCCACATCATCACAATGTGAAATTGTCAACAACATTATGCTCAGTCAGTGGGGAAAAGATATGGGTTTCATTGGCTGTGTGTCTTTTTATGTCTCAATTACTCGCTTCTTTTTACAGTTACTTAATGTGGAAATGAAACAAGCAGGCAGGAAATGTAGACATTTAATCCCTTTCTTCCATTTCCCTCCTTCAGGTGTCTTTGTGGGGCTGGAAACTTTAACAGATACAAATCACCGTCTGGTAGTGCCATACTGAACAAAAGAGGGCACAGAGAGGAGGAGAAAGATAACAGGTGTATAACACAAATAAACCCACTTTGACTTCACAGCTCTCGGCTTTACACAGCTGTAACTCCTAAATGTGTAAAGCTCCATCTTAATGATATAAACACAAGGGATATGCATGTTTGGTCGGTTAAAAGATAAAGAATCACAAACTTTGCGAGTCACCACCCAAATTAGCAGCTGATGAAAATAAAATCTCCCATGCAGCATCAGAGATGACATACTAAAGCTGGAGATGATGCCTCCTGCTCTGGGCTTCACAAATCTTCTGAATCCCTGAATCCTTGTCCACCTGCTCCCGTTCATCTGGAAAAACCAGGTCTTATATTGTCTGACATTAAAATGTGTACTCATGGCTTCAGCAAAGAGGCGACTGGTTGAGCTCCACATTCACAGCAGGTCACATCCCTTCCATGGCCGTGTTTGATATCGTCCAGGGTGAAGTTGATTTTACCTGTAAACTCCTTAAAGATGGGGTATTCTGCTTCCACATATTCCAATCATGGATCTTAAGTAATAATGCTGGATGTTCAGACTGAGCATTTTCAAACCTCTACATATTCAGATGTTGAAGAAATCAAAGATTTTGTCTGTGACTGAGGGGCAGTGTCATCTCAAACTTTTTTTTGAAACATTTTTTTTCTTTCTTCATTTAAAAGAAAAACTGTTTTAAACAGGAGTATTATATTTTTTTGCCACTCTGCACTTGTTTTGTTATTGTTAGATGCCCAATATTTTTAAAATGTGCCAAGTTTGGCAATCTTTTTGGCCTGTTGGTAAAAAAACAGTCATGAATCATTCAGCCTCATGGTATGCCAATAGAACTAAAAAATGATTTGGGGGAAGACTATAGATTTTCATCTTTAATTTAATTGTGCTTAATGTTGCTGCTCCTACAGCCTGTAATACATGGAAAGTTAAGGTGAGGCAGCCCAGTGGTGCATTAGAGATCTACTCTGGACGATACCATTGAGGGCAATTGCCATCTGATGCCCTAAAATTTTGTCAAATATTAAAAGAACAAAAACCAGTTACATCTGCTTCACTGAAAAAAAATGTTTTGTTGAATTTACCAAATTTTATTTATTTTAGCAATTGCACGCAATATCTTTATCTAGATCTAGATAATTCATTTAATCTTAATGTACATGTTATCTTTAAGTTATTTCAAATTAATAACATTTGTTGTTGTAACTCAAATACACATAGTAGAATTTACTCAAATTTCCTAAGAGATCACAACTAAACCCATGTTAAATAATTTAAGTTGGTCCAACTACTTCTTTTATTAGTTGTAGCAACACAGAATTTCAAGTTGATATGATCAACAAAAATACATTGGAAACCTTAACTTAAATATTGAGTTGGATTGATTAAAAAAATTACATCACTTCAACTGATCAAAGATTCCCTTTTTCCAGTGCAGGTTATCCTCTGGCTCTGCTCTCTGATGAATGGGGCCTATTGCACATTACTGCCACCTCCTGCTCTGGAGAGGTGTTGAAGATGGGATTCCTACCTAAACCAATTAGGTTGAGTTAACATAAAGTGATTTTGTTGTTTAAACAATTTTGCACATCATGCTGAAACAACATGTTTTCATCATGTTTAACCACTGAACATGAAATAATCTAGTAGAAGCTACATGTTTTATTTATGCTGATTTAACAAATGCCAATGTTCCTTTTTTGAGTGTTTAAAACATACATAGTAACAGTAAAATATCTATATCTATATAATTAAAGTTTTTTTCTAACTTTTGTAATTTAAGGCTCACCCAAAATTGAAATCCTGGCTCTGTCCCTGCTGTGAACTGATCAAAATACTGTTCTAAAAATAACAGTAGATCTACACCAGACCTGCTTAAGTGATGAAATCATCACACAATTTTTTTGGGCTCTAATGTGACCCATATGCTTTGTTTCTGACAGTCTGTACTGCAGAAGTCACATTAAATCCGACATTTTCAAATCAGTTTCAGGCCCCTTTCAAATCAAATGAATCGGATACACATCTGAATTTTTTGATTGCGATTGTGGACTGAAAAGTCAGGTCCCATTTAATGGGACTTTGATGATCCCTGAGCAGAAGTCACGCTCAGTGAACACAAACATTGCAGAAAGCTGGGATGCAGATGGGAGGAGCGGAGAGAGGAGGGCACAGAGAAAAATGAAAGTAAAACTAACTACTCGGTTGTGTTTTTGGTTGTGGAGAGCTGGGAGAGAAACAGACAGGGATCATACAGGGGGCAAAGCAAGCCCAAAATAAGCTGCTACACTTCAGAAAACATGACCCAAAAACCCAGGGCCATGTTTGTTTGTTGCGTTCCATTCTGTGCGCAATGTCAATGTTCAACTTAAAGGTGCTGTAGGCAGGATTTAGCTAGTCAGTGCTAATTTTTGTGTGTGTTTTCTTTGGATTAAATGCTAGAGTATCCATTGATAACCTTTATGAGTGTAGTATGATTGCACTACTGCAAGGTCTCAGCATTTCCATTTATCTCTGTTGTGAGCTGACAAGGATTCTCAACAGCTCCAGGTATCTTTGACCAATCAGAGGAGCCCCTGAGGCTCTATCCTGATTGGTCAAGGGGCGGTGCATCATCCTTCATCGCGATTGGTTGTAAACCTCTTCATTCTCGTGGACTCGCATGAGGAAGTCCTGGCTGGTTGTAATATGCTTTCTCCTCTGCACTCCCTGTCATAGAGTCCCATCTGATATAGCTGAACGGCTCTGCATGTTGTTGATTTCTTTTTATGGTCTTTATTTTAATTGAAGTTGTGTTACATTTAATGTAGTATAATGCTTCTCTCTATGTTCTATTGTCTTTATCTGATATTTCCAAATGCTATACTGTGTAAAGACCAAATGTGCCTGAACCTAATTTCCCCTTGGGGGTGTATAGTGATGCTGATGGACCTGTCCCATTTGGGTAAATAGAAAATGTACATAATACCTTTATTTTTTTAAATATTTTTTGTCTACAATGAAGCATTGCATTTGACTTTGTCTTATAAAATGTGACTGATGTTGGATGAGAATTTTTGTTTAGAATGTTTTGCCTTTTTTACGGTATGTACCAAGTATTTCAATTTCTGTCAGGTTAAATTTATAACTTAGATTAGGAGCAATTTACAAATTTAGTACCACAGTTTTAGAACAAATACCAAAGATGTTATGGAAATAGTATTAGCTAACACAGATTGAAATATTTACAATCACATCTACAATAAGACTAACGTGTGAAAATGTGAAAAACATGTATAATGGTTTGCATGCTGTTCTGGGGTCCTTTAAAAGCTATACAAGCAGGTATTGTGTTGTGTGCGTTCTTGTGGGGCTTAACTTGCGTATGGGCGTGATGTCAGAGAACACAGGACGGGAGGGGCTGTGCTAGTTTTCAAATTGCCATCTTACTTTGGTCATATCCGTCAAATCGCCATCTTACCTAGGTAATTCTGCCTATGGCACCTTTAAAATGTGGGTGACTGTTCACACAGACAGGCCACATTTAGAAATGTAATGTGAACAACCAAACAAAAAATCAGATTTGAATCAGCTGTGAATCAGAAGTGAACATCAAGGACTACCTTGCAAACATAGTCAAAGATCTGCCAATAGCTCCGCCCTCTGACAGACCTCCAGAAATTTTCTTTTGGTAGTTTCTGTTTTTTTAAAACCCTTATTTCAGCCTCTGTCTAGAACACTTTGTTTCAGCTGCTGTCTCTTTAAGGCTCTCAGTTCCACAAACCCTTTTCACTCTGATTGGCCAGTCTTCTGGAAGCCTGTCCGGGGGGAGCTATGGGTATACGTTGGTGTTTGAGACCCACCTCTTCAACATGTCATGAATCGGTGTGTAGATTCTCATGTGATGACCTCATCACTACAGCAAGTCTGGTGAAGATCTGGTATTATATCTTAGAAAAGAATGTTTTAATCAGTTTATAGACAGGTTCAGGGATTTCTACTTCTGAATATGTAGAAGTTTGAAAATCAGCTGCAGTGTTAATTGTGTTCGGTCATGTTCAGTAACGTGTGCCTTAATTGGTCATTGCCAAGTCTTTGTTTGGATTGTCTGATGAGTCAGAATTTTAATTCCCTAGTTAATTTGTAAATACAGTAGTCACCTCAGAACATCACTGACAACCATACCTTACATAGATCTTGGGTGGTAGTCGAGATAAGAACATTTTTAAAGGGAGATGTAAAAAAAATGCAACAGTCAAACACTTTGAATCAGATGCAGGTGAGAGGGTGAAATGATCACGTGACATCTATACAAGTAAGTGGATAATAGAGTTGATGAGCACTCAAATGAATCTCAGCTCTTGCTGAAATGAATTATTTGTACTGGTATCTGACTTTCGTCACCTCTGGTAAAATTCATCCTGAGGAGGACATCAATGTTTGAAGCAAATGTCAGGCTGATCCACGCTGCTGTTGCTGAGCTATTTCATCCACAAAGGTCATCTTCATCTTGGCCCCATCAGACGAAGAGGCAGGTGATCCTGCAGGTCACACTTGATCATGCTCGAGACACAACACACGTCTGATCTGAGTTTTATGATTACAGTCATAGATAAGTCGTAGTTTTCAATTTTGTTGCACTTGTTGCAATGACAAATAAAGTTTTATTCTATTCTAAGCAGTAAGTAGTTAACTTTGTAGTAGTTGAGATGTTTCAGTTCATCATGTCCCTGTAACACTTTGATCACATGACAAAAAGGAGCTGGTGATCATCCTCATTTTAGTGATGTCTTACTTTGAACCTTGAATGAACTTAACAGGCAAATTGTGAATCCATCACATAGATCATGACCAAAAATGACATCACGTCATCCTTTCATTTTGAGGTGACAGTGAATGAAGCACAGTCTTCATTCTGATGGCTCAGTATCTTTCCTCACTGACTCCAAACCTTTTCTTTCAGCACATCAAACTCCTCCAAATCCTAACAATATGAGCCAGAACAGCTTGGTCTAACTCAAGAAGCCTGCACAAAGGCTGAAATAATCTTTACTCATTTTATGCTAATAATGCGCTATACAGCAAACAGTTCTCTGAACATCGGTGGATTTTACATACATTTAAATGAGTCATTACACATTAAATTAAAGAAAATCAGATAAGCCTCATTTTGTGTCTTAAATGTGATACATATTGATTACATTATATGGTTATAAAAAAAGGGAAAAAAATGTTATTAATATTCTTAATATTCTATTTTTTCAATTATTTATCTATGTTTAATGCTCAATAAATCTTTTGTGTTTTTTTTCTTATGCAATCTGTAACTACTTTTATTGCCATTATTGTTGCAACTGTCACTGCTTTCACCACTTTTTTCACGACCCATGTGTCTATTTATGCCAGTGTCTTGTCTTACAGTACAATGTTGATAATAATAATAATTATAATAAAAAAATAAAAAAAAAATAAAAAAAAAAAAATAATAATAATAATAATAATACCGTAGGCCGGGTTCCAATTAAACGCCGGGGTTCCGAATAAACGCCGGGTGTAGCAGCACGTTCAGCAAAATAGGCACCCGTTCCAAATAAATGCCGGGGGTATGGTAAGATATTCGGCGAAGCCTACGAGCCGCAGTCAATTTCTTTAGTTGTTTTTTTTCATTCCACGGTCGTAGTTACAGAACACACATGCAAACGCTGAGCTCACAACTGACAGTTGACTCTTGAAAACTGATTTTTGTGAAAGAAACATAATCAGACTGCACCTTATAAGTAGTGGTGCAACAGATCATGTTTGATCCGTGATCCGTTCGGATCGATCGTAATCGGTTCGGCACACACATGACCCTACAGCAGTGTTTTTTTGTGCAGCAGAAGGCCAGAGCGCTCGCACCAAACACCCCCTCCCTGCTCGTCTGCTCGTCTGCCCCGTCTGAGTGCAGACTCAGAGGGGCCCATATTTAACTTGACCCAAAACACAAATAAACAGACTCCCACCGAAAAAATCTGATATCGGTCTGCATTCACCCTATTTAGAGAATTTTCAGCGCCTTACTTTCACACAAAAACACCGCTAAATAAGGCTCTAGTTCTCATCGTGTCGTAAAACGGCGCTACCTCCACTGCAGAGCCACAGCTGGGTACGAGGCGCTCGCCGCTTAGTGTATTAGTCCACGCGCGGCGTGCCAAATACAAACAAATGCAGGTAGTCTGCCAGGACGAATTATGCAATAACAACGTAAAGATGAGGAGGCTTTGAAGAGTCAAGAGAATAAGACGTTACTACTTCCACTGAATGTTATTTCCTGGGAAAGGAATAAGCGCCTGTTCCAAATAAACGCCCGGTCCCAAATAAACGCCTGGTCTGCTCAGTGATTGAAACAAATAAACGCCCCGGCTACTATTTGGTATTTTACGGTAATAATAATAATAATAATAATAATAATAATAACTTAAAATGGAATTAGCTCTCCTGAACACTGAGGTGTACCAAAACCTACCAGGTCCAACAGCGACTGAATTATCTATGTGTGTCAATCAAGCTTTGCTTGGTCAGGTCTCAATCTGACTAATCCATTTCAATACACCTGAATAGTCTGATCTCATGCTCATGTTAAGAGTCCAATTTCTTAAGCTGCATGAAAACGCACTGACTGACAGAGTTAGAGTGAAGTATTGATGAGAGCTGGTGATAACTGTGTCCAAACCTATCAGAGATCAAAACTACAACGTACCCCATGATGAGCTAAAAGCGACAAGTTTAAATGACTCTGACATTACTGGAGAGTTTAGGGATCAACCTCTGAAAATACCAGCTCTGTGATACATTTATTTATCTGTTTATTTAACTGCTGTTTTCAAGATGGCTCCAGAAAGTGAGATGGATTTAAAGTTCAAGTAAATATTTTCCACATCACACATGAATTTTATCAGAAATAAAACAGTAAGGACTTCATCTCTCCATCCAGATCACCACACACGGGTAGACTTAAGCACCATCAGGATGAGCTCACGGCTCAGCTCTGTGCAGTACAGGATGGAGATGCTAACAGCGCAATCACATTGAGATGAAAACTGGAGCAGACTGCACAGATCTGCAGGACTCTGAAGGTATCTTAGAGCTTGAGTAACATCAGAGCAGTTTGGTTTGAGGATTATTTCTTGAGACATAGCGAACCATGGGGAAAATTATGGGAAATACTTGGTGCTAGTAGCATCTACAATCCACTCTGAGTGAAAGATCACACACACACACACACACACATATATATATATATATATATATATATATATATGTACACACATGGAGAGAGGGAGAGAGAGAGAGAGAGAGAGAGAGAGAGAGAGAGAGAGAGCTCATATTTAGCAGCCATCTTTTAAAAAGGAGACTAATGAAGAAATGCAGCCTCTCAGTTTCCTACCTCACTGCCCATGCTCTGATTTGATTGGCCTGGCTCGCTTTGATAATGGGTGCTTCACTGAATGGCTATATGGATGTAGTTTAAGAAAGTGTGTGAGCAGAGCGGCAGATGGATTCAGAGCTGCAAGATCTGTAAACCCAGCGTACTGACCAATCAACCCACTGACTGTGTGCTCTGTGAGCTGGCTGTGAGGGGAGGATGGAGGAAGAGCAGCAGGTCACTCTGCTGACCTGTATAAGTTTACATTTTATATATTCATGACTGTTATCGATGGTGCTTTACAGACATTACACTGAAAAAGAGGCGAAAAGGACTAACGCTGAGCCTCTAAGCCAGGGATCTCCAACTCCTACCCTGTCTAACCAAAAACTTCACCAGCTGATTTCACTTTAGTCCCTGCTCTCTGTTTGAAAGTGAGGTTATCAGTGAAATCAGCTGGTGGAATTTTTGGTTGGAAAGAAAACCTGCAGCCTCTTGGCCCTCCAGTGTAGGAGTTGGAGAACCCTGCTCTAAGCTGCTGTTTACTCGATGTAAAATGGTCCCTTTTACGTTAGATCATGTTTTAATATTCATTATCATCAAAAATGAAGCTGAAAAGTTACGATGAGCGCTGTCACATGAGCCCCAGGAAGAAATTGTAGCTGACAGCAGTGACTCTTCAACGCCAACACAAATCACCTTGTAGACTTTGTTTCCCCAGTTGTTGGAATTCAGAGACGGCGCAAAGGCTTATTTCCTTACACGTTCTCCCAGCGGCTCAGCTAGAGGTTGACTTAAGAATATGCTGTGTTTATGTGTTTAGTTGAAGTACATTTTTCATCATGAGACAAACAAGAGCAATAAAAACATCCTGTTCCAGAACTTCCCTCCAGAGACAGAGATGCTGAAGGTTAACTATTCCTCACACAATCAACAAAGAAAGCAAGAAAGACAGAAAAAAACAGGCGTGTGTGTCTGACTCCTTATCTTTGGCTTCTCTCACTGTCCACAGACGCTCGCCATATCTCGGCATTCAAATACAGGCCAGTGAACCTCAAACTGAGCAGCCAGCAGCCCCAAGGCCCTGGCTGACTCCACCTTTGCTCCTCTTAACATGTCAGAGTCTCTCCAACCTGCTTCTCACACCATGGCCCTGAGCAGTTATCATATCAGAGGGCGTAACCAGGCTCCATGCAGCACCTAATGGATCTGAGCCAGCCCACAGTTCGCCTGAATAAATACACACTTGTGCAATCAGAGTGCCTCGAGTCTTGGCTTGGAGTGTGCACTTGGCGGCACAGAAATCTGGAGGCCAACTGGCCTTTGGCTCCTCTCTTGCTCTGTCAGTACTGTATGCGTCTGGAAAGGTCAGGAGAGAAATAGCAGTAAGTAGAGTTCATTTATAGATTTCTCTTATGGTAAGTTCTCTGTTAGCAACGTATCTGTTTCTGCTGAATACCCTCACTTCATGTTCAGACCAGTCTCAAAGAATCACAGCATGCTTTATGTACAGTAGAGAGTCACTTCACTTCCGTTTCAAACATTTCCATCAAGCAACTTAAGACTGTCCCCACAGCTTCATTAAAGAGTGGGTATCCTGTGTTTGCATTTTTAAATATATATGGTGATTAAGTATCAATCCTGGATGTTCAGACTGAGTGTGTGCAGATTTTCAACCCTCCAAAAATTCATATGTTGTAGGAATCCCAGAATCTGCAGCTGAACTGATGATGCTTTGTTAAAACAATCACACCAAATCTTGACAAGACTTGATGAAATGACGAGTTAATCTAATAAAGACCTGCTAACTGGTTCATCACATGTAAGACAGGTGGGCCTCAAACACCAAGGTCTGCTCATAATCTCACCCTGACAGGCGTCCAGAGAGCTGACCAATCAGAGTGAAGTGGGTTTGACGAGCAGGGCGCCTTAAAGAGACAGCAGTTAAAACAAAGATTAAATTAAATCAAATTTAATTTAAAAAATAAAAAAAGCAACCTTAAACAGTATTTATCTCAACAGACTGGCAGATTTATTTATTTATTTATTTAAACTTAAGAATAATTTAGGTGAAATAAGATTTTATTTAGTTGATAACGACTAACACTTGCTTTAATTTCAATTTTTGTAGTGAACTGGGGGCATTTGTTTTACCTAACTCATCTTTGATCATTCTGTTTTTTGCTGGTGATAAAAATGACCTCAAAGTGAAGAGACAAGTACTTCCTACCTGCTGAGGGTTGCTGCTTGCTGCTCCTCTGTCAGTGCCCCAAACCCAGCTGCAGAGTCGTAAGCAGGCAGCTATCCTTTGCACATGTTTTGCTACCTTGATCCCAGAACCTCAGGTTGTCTCCGTGCTGCTCCTTGTAGGTAACCCTCAGATCCTTCTTTCACTTAGTGTTGTTTCTTCTGAGCCAGAAACCTCCCCGTGCAGCTTCTGCTAAGCTTTCCTCTGCTCACCTCCAGGGTATGCTGGGTGGGTTTCCCATTGAATGCTCTGTGGGCAGGTAGATGCCCTCTACCCTGGATCCATGCACACCACAGAGAGTTCTGAGCACGGCTCCTTCTTCCTCCTTTAAGCTGCTTCCAAAGAAACACTGGGCTGGATCACAGTTGGTGGAGGACATTGTCTGGCCGCAGTGGTGTTGGCCTGATCCCAAGGGGGGACCTCAGCTGATGGTCCAGCTAGAAGTGGACAACTCTTTTTGTTTTTGACAAGTTGTTTTAGGGCACAGTCCAACCAAACTGTGTTGTACTCAAGCACATTTGCCCAGCGCTGTTCCCCTGCCAGAGAGTATGGCCAGCGGTCACACTACCCCCATTATGTACCACACACACTCATGGCTCGCCTACGTCATTGTGAAGCGTCCGTTAACATGAAGCACGATCTTATCAGAGTCAGCACAATGAGACACAGAGAACACTGCTACAACTTTAGAGACTTTTTGATCAATGTCGAAGTCGTCTTGGTCAGATACAGTCCTCTAAAACCCCGCTACTGTTCAAAATGTAAGGAGGTCGAGAGGAGCGGTCGCAGCAAACATATGTCATGGATCATACGTCATGGATCGTACCTCATGTCCACGTGTTTGTGCATGAAGTGTACCATGTTTAAGCCCACCTCTTTGAAGCATGCCAAAGCAGAGAATTGAATCGTGCTTAAGCATGGTACACTTGCAGTCACACCGGCCAAACAAGCTGGGCTTTAGGATTGAAGTGTGATTAACCCTATAACGCCAAACGTATCATATTTGATACATGACTTTTTCAGCCCTCCACATAAGCAGTGTGTTATTTTTTATCCTGAAAAACCTGATGAGTACAATCAGATACATGCAGTGCACAGATAAACCAACACTGGGTAGTAAGTCACTCATTAGCCGCCCTTCCAGTGACACTCTAAGACTGCCATGACTCAGGAATTGGACACAGGTGGTTTTTCCAGAATAACTTTGACAAGTGTAAAAAGGTTCAGGTAAGAAAAACATTACAATATTTACTGGCACATCAATAGGAACAGTTACTGGGTTCATGCAAAGTAAGAAAACTAAAAAATTCACAATATATATTTGAGCAAACCGTGTTGAAGATGATGTATCAAATTTGATACAGCGGGTATATAATGTCATGTAACTCTTAACAGTCAATCGCCATTTACTTGTATTTCATGCATTATATCTAAAATCAAGCAACATGTGGTCTTTTTAATTTCAAATTACATAATTTGGTACATTTAGAGTAAAAAAATAGATATGAAACTTGCTGTACGGCCTGGATCGTTTCCCAACATGGGAAACCCGACAGAGATGCAAGCAGAGCCCAGGCCACTTTGCCCATGTGTGCTGTCAGAAATGCAGAGTGCATCTTTGCTTAAACAAGGAGAGAAACTGTTTTCAGGCCTTCCACCATGCAAAATAAAAGGTTGTGAACTGCAAAATGAGTAAAATACTAAAGTGTTATTTTTTTTCCAGGCTTCCACCCAGACAGTTCCATTGGTGGCTTTCTCACTACTGCATGATGGGAGCACTGTTTATGTTTGGAAATACAAATTTGTTAGATTTGTTTGTGATTTATTATGTTTTTGTTTGTTCAGGAAAAAACAATCATTGAGCATTGTGACCTGATGTATCAAATATGATACAAATCGAAACTCAAATATGGAAAGTGATATTTGAAAATTTTTTGGGGGGTTGTTCAGAGGGACCAATCAAGGCTCCAGGTTCAAAGAACTGGAATTTTCTGTCAACTATTTAATGGTTTGGGCTTTACAGGGTTAAGCACAGTACGGTCACAGGGACTGTGTCCTTGGTCTGGGCTCCTCACTGCAAGAAGTGTATATCCCATTAGGATTATTGTCAGACTCTTGTTTGCCCTGACCCTTTGTGCCTCTCACACCTCCAGTTTTTACGCAGTACCTGGTCATGATCCCCCCATGTCAATCTTGGGTTGATGCCATCAGGACATGTTGCAGGCTGTGGATCTTGTAGCCACAGAACCTGCATATTGTTTCTGAGCAATACCATCGATGTAGGTTGCTGGGGTTTGGGGTGTATGTCAGGCAAGTGATGATCCAACTGAGTCTCCTTTTTATGTCTTTTCTGTATTGAACATGCTTGTTTTATTCACCCACTAATATATTATACATCTTTAAATTTTTACTGTTGATGAAATGACAGCATCATGTCTATAAATAGAAATGTCCTCCATGCGTCATGTGACTGAACACTGCCTGTATTCCAGATGTCATTTCCCACCATGCTTGTGTTTGGCTCATTGTTTTGCAGAGCTCAGAGCCCACTTGGTAATCATTCTGTGAAAGACATGGGAGATTTATTGAGTTATTATTGAGTTGTTATTTCTGGGAGCTGGGGCTTCATGGCTCTAATAGTTTTTAGGATGGAGACTCCAAGCGCCACTGTCCTTTACCCAAGCTGCTGAGAATGTCACATGCTGGCACGCCTGGCATGAAGTGTGCCAGAACAGCAGCAAAGCAAATGAAAACTGGCCATGGACGCAAATACCATGAGAGGGACGCCGACAGGCAGTGAAAGGGCAAAACGAGACACACCCTGGGTTTTAGCGGGGAGCTTTATGAAGAAACACACACACACTGAGAGGCTGTTGTTCCAGTGTAAAACAGCACACGCCTCTGTTGCTCTAACCAGAGACATGTGCAGCTTGAAGCCATTCCTCAGCTCTCTCCTGTGTTCCTCCTGCTCCTTTTATCAGTTAGTTCTACCTGCCAGTCATCTCACACTCTCTAAGAGCCGCTCTCCTCCTCGGCTCCCCGCCACTCCCTCTCCCAGCTTTCTGCTCTGAAGGGGTCACTGCAGTTGGAGAGAAAACAGACCCAGCAGTGGATTTTCAATTGAATTGTCAGAAGCTGGCCGTTTTAATAAATCCTGCCCAATAAAAGGGCAGAGAACCTTTTGTGAAGTGGCCTCACCCAGAACGCTCAGCTTGGGTGCTCTCCACTGAACCTTGTCTGCCAGAGCCATCTTCAGCAGGATAAAAAGCACCTGGCAGGTCTTCACTGGGGAAGGGACACTACCAAAGAACAAAGAGTGAAAACCACAGCTGAGGCTGGGTTTTAGTGAAAAACTTACACACACACATGCTCAAACACACACAAACAGGGTTATCCATCTGAATTTAGAGCAGAATCCAATTATACAGTGTTGATTACTCATCACTTTTAATACTGAGTCCTAACATTTCCTCTCCTTTATTTCAGTGAGCAGCTATTTCCTGTTTCCTCCACATGAAAAATATTCAGACATTTTTTAAATAATTAATGTAAAACATGTGTCATGAATAGGCTGGGGTTTTTAGGGAAACTAATAAGCTTAGTGCATCAAAGTGTCTTCATTTTAACATCTGAACACTGAGGCTCAGACTCACATTTCATGTGTATACGTAACTGCCATAATAATGCCTAATGCTACTGAGGTGAGTCAGAGAGGACACTTTTATTCAGCCAGAGATTAAAGCCATGTCCACAAGTAGCCAGTATCTGGGAAACCTCACACACACACACACACACACACACACACACACACACACACACACACACACACACACACACACACACACACACACACACACACACACTTTCTTCGTTGCTAGGTGCTGCCCAAGTAGCTGCCTGTTGCAGCAGCTCTCTCTTCTTTGTCCGTTTCTTGTAATTTTTTCGTCTCTTTTTCGTCATCTTTGTATTTGGAGTGGATCATCACTTTGTATGGTTCATTGTTGGTCACGGACACCAAACTTTTTGTGGCTTCAGTGATATTTTTACTACTTTTCTCCTGTGTTTTTCTGGAGATCCTACATGTATCCATGGCTGCATTGTTTACATGTGAAATTAGCTGTTAGCAGCCTGTAGCATGTCAATGCTAACTAGTTTAGGGCTTGATGATTTCCCTCAAGGTGAGGAGGAGGAGGTGAAGACGACGTGCTGGTTCTTGGGTGTGAGCTAGGAGGTGACGACGTGGACCTGTCCTTCCGTCCAGCGTTGTTGGGAACGTGGGATCTATCTCCGGTGGGATGGATGAGCTTAGCCGTGCTAGCCCAGCGGCAGAGGGGCTGCCGGAGGGCGGAGTGGCATCGAGCTGTTCACAGACGTGGCTGACGGAGCTGACATTGGACGCCGGCGGCACATTGGAGGAGCTTCGCCTGCTGTGAGCAGACAGGATCCAGGAGACAGAGACTGAACAGACTGCTGGGGAGGCTCAGTCCTGGACCCTGTGGAGGTGGAGACTGGCTGGGCTGGAGAGTGGTGGACGAGTGGTGGACGGGCTGTCGTCATCTGTTTTCTTGTGGACCTTTTTGCACTTTCTATACTCTTTCTTACTTTTGTTTTCTTAAATGCTGCTGTGACTCCTGAATTTCCCCTCGGGGATAAATAAAGTATTTTCTATTCTATTCTATTCTATTCTACACACACACACACACACACACACACACACACACACACACACACACACACACACACACACACACAGGAGGTAAAGCTAAAGCATATATAGGCTCATAGGCTCATAACTATACCCAAAAACAAGCCATGAAACACAAGAGAAATCAGCAAAGACAGAATTCTTACAGAACAAAACAAGAGGAACTCATAGAGTCCAGTACCTTGATCTTAAATTTTAACTCATTGGCTGAGATTGAAGTTTATGGATGTTAACCATGTTTTTCATTGAGGCTCATTCAGAAACGGTCTGATGGAGCCTATCCATTAATATCAGGCTGGTAAAGTAGTGTACTGTAGGTGGCAGCGGTGCTGTCCTTGGATGAGAGATCAGGAAAGATAATGACAGGTGACGGAGAGAAAACAACAGACGTTACAAGTCGGACAAGTCCATGCAGCTCACAACCAAACAGAGTATGTGTTGAGATTGTGAGAAAAAGACGATGGGAGGCATGAAGAGGATCGAAGGATGGAGCTTCAGAGACGAGTGCTGCAAGCAAATCAAAGCTCATTTTTTCTGGTTTTTGGTCAAAAGCAGCTGTGTGTGGTGAAATTTTCTACTGTCGATTGTCTTTTGGTAGCTTTGGTGTTAGGATGGTAAGGCTGAACGATTGAAAATGACATTGTAAAGTCATAGAAATCAAATCAGAAAGGCTGCAATTAAAACAGAAAAGAAGAAGTTTAATGTATGCAGACCTGGAGGGGATATAGTAACTTGCACTTGGTCTTCCTTAAAACCAGCAAATGTCAATATGGCCTACTTTTTATTTTTTTTTTTGTAAAAAGAAAAAAAAATGTTTGAAGTTAAATCGATCAGTCAGTTTTCTACTGTGGTTGTAATAGGTAAATATATGTTAATTTATATTTATATAATTTATATATGTTATTTTATTAATCAGTTTATCATGTTTGTGTCCACTCTTGTGCTAGAGAAAACAACTGCCGGAGTCAAATTCCTTGTATGTGTTGCATACTTGGCAATAAAAACTGATTCTGATTCTGATTCTGAATCTAACATGTAAGTCTGGTCTACAGGAAACATTTTTTTTATATTTCGAATGTCTCTGCAGCAGAGACACACTGAGACAGGGGCTGAAGAGGAGCAACAAGGTGGTGTCAAAGCAGCCGCGGCCTGACAGGAGGTTAGCAGAGAGTGACAGGAGACCACAGGTGACTATCAGGTGAGGTGTTTGTGGCTGGTTCATAGTGTCTGAGATCTTTCAGCACCCAGAATGTGCTGCAAAGTGCTCCCATCACTCCTGATATCACCTGTTCCACTTCTCACTCTGATGAAAATGATCAGATCAACACGGGTATTTTTGATTTTCTTCCTCTGTGATGGATGAACAATCAGTTTTATATGTGTACAGAGGCACCAATGGAAGGTTTGCCAAAAACAAATAAATAAATAAATAAATGAATAGTCATCTCATTGGTTTCGGGGGGTCTTTTTTTTTTTTTTTTTTTTTTTTTTTTGTCCAAATAGGCCTATGTTTGGTTTTGTGAAAACACAGGGGAACAAGTGACCGTTTCAAACAGAAAAGTTGTAAATGAATGTTAATTCGCTGCAGAGCAAACAGCTTCTCTGAACGTCAGTGTTATAAAGGGGCTGTGAGGAATTTCTCACTGATCTGGAAAAAGTCTCCCTTCTCTCTCCCCTGTCCCATGATGAACACGTGGGAGCCATGTGGCTGACTCTACAGTGTACCTGTGATTTTTGGTGATCAGTCATCGTCATTTTTGACTGTTTGTTTTTTTTCCTTTCCTTTGTGGATTACTGGGCTATTTTGAATCCAGACTTTCGGGGCTGGAGGAGCACGGGCATGTCGACAGATTTTTGTTTTGGTTAAAAGGACTATATCACGGACACTTTTTTGGGGGATTATGTTTTTTTTTTGATAGAGGGGTGGTTGAGTGTAATTGAAACTTGTAAAGGTTCAGTTTTGAACTGTCCTTTTTTTTTTTTTGTTAACAATTTGTTATTGAGACATCAGCTGATGTGATTGGTAGAGACAGTAGCCATGTTTACATGGACCCAAATATTACGCTTGCATTCGGTTTATTTGCTCAAATGGAAAGAATTTAACCTTTGTTTACACCTCATTCCGAAAGAAAAGTGCCAATCGGAATGGACATTTAATCGGTTTCACAGGGGGTGGAATATTTCTTTCCCCAAACCGATTGAGGTTTCATGTATTCACTCAAACGGAAAGTTGTCAGGGTGCATTCTTTCAGCGCATGCTCAGATATGATTCAAGACGCAACTAGAGACGTTCCTCAACTTTAAAAATGGCGGTGAGCCGTCAGCACTGGACTGCTACGGAAAGTTTGTTTTTGATCCAAACTTTGAAAGAAATGAACATAATTTCAAGACTGGGCAGACGATGAACTCACAATATGGAGTATTGCAACACCGCGATAAACAAACTTTCGTCCTCCAGCTTTGATAAATCTCATAATGTTTACGTTTTTCTGCGCATGCCCCATTGACTATTCTGTTTGATTACAGCAGCGCATGTAGACCAGAGACTGGAATATTCCTTTCCATGTATACTATTGTTTTCGGAAAAGTCATTCAGAAAGATTCCATTTGGAAAGACAGAAAACTCTTATTCTAACCGTGGCTATTGTCATTTATTGTAAGCTTTTTTGGTTATATGGGAATTATTGCTGTCAGGCGATTAAAAAATTAATCTAATTAATTACAGGATTTGTAATTAATTAATCTAATTAATCGCATTTTAATCTCATATCTGCTTTAGGTCCCAAAATAAAGAATCTGAATTCCAGGACATTAAAATTACATTAAAATACATTTAAAAATAAGGTGGGAATATATACAACACATTTTTAGGTACCCTGATGCATAAAGAACACATGAAAATGTTTTATGGTTCTATCTTTACAAATCTACACAGTCCTGCACTTAAGATGAACTGATTTGATTTTTAGGACGGTTTTTGCTTTTGTCACATTTTTACTCGATGTGGACTCAATTTTCACTGCAATATGAACTTCTATACTTCTATGAGGTCAGGAGAACCAGGGCTAAAGGCTAAAAACTGTGAGGAACTATGTACAAAACACTTAATTTAAGTCTTGGATCAAAGAAAAGTGAAGTATTCTCAGTTAAACATGCTCTGAACACACAAACTGTTGCTGATCGGTGCAGAGCAACCCCAAGCTGAAACAAGACACGAGGAAGACGGAAGGAACTTTTCAAAGAATCCTTAAGATTTATATACAGAACATATATCGATCATTCAGGGCTTGTTTAATGCAGTAATGAGTGTAGAATTATCTGTCTTTTACAGAATTGAGCTAGAGCAAACGGTTGTTTTTCTGCAGATTTTCAAAAAGGACGTATGAATAAACCCACTCTCGCTTCTCCACGGTCTAAAGCATGTTGCTGACCTCAGGTGTGATGCATTCAGGGACTGTCAGAAATGTGAAAATCTGACGAGAACACCACTTTTCCAAGTAGGACAAACGGTTTGTAAATACCAGACATTTGAAAATAAGTGTGTCTTTGAACGCCCCACGGGTTTTGGATCCAGATTAATCTGCGTTATTTTTTATAACACGTTGATTTGCGGTGTAATTAATTAATCTAATTAACGCGTTAAAATGACAGCCCAAATGGGAATATGTCTAAAATATGTCGACAGAGAATCAGGGAGTTTAAACAGATACTTTTGTCTGGTAGTTTGACCTGCTTTTTCCCTAGACTATCAAATTTCCTCAAAGAGTCCCCCTTTGGAGTACAGTGGTGTCTGTCAGGGTCTGGGTGATACGACATTATTGACACATCTCACAGCACTGGGCTGTCAATAGTGCTATGTATGGTCCAGTACTTAACTACTGTACAAATTAAAAAAGTTTGTTTGTTGTCACGTTTCAAACAACAGAGCTACATAACTGTACTGATAAATGTCTTACCTTGTCACGTTGCATCCAGTTGAAGGTTGAGTTGAACAAAGAAAGTTAATTCCGAAACAAACCTGGTTAAAAGTCACATCTTTACAACAGTGTGCGTGAGACTCCAGGCCAGAAAGTAGCGAGGCAGTCCAATTAAAACAGAACCTCCTCAAAGCATCTTTAATTTGAGTGAGGTCATTTTGCTTTTATTTTCAACAAAACAGGAACTTCTCTATTTAAATATGAACTTACCCGCATCCCGAAAATCAGAATCTCATTTCACCTCTGGACGTCCTTAAAATCTCATATCTGTTCATAGAGTCTGTAAACTTCACTTGAATTTATCATAAAAACAGTCACCAGGAGTGAAATTAGTGTGGATGAGGATCAACAACAGAGTGATGAATTCATTTATTTTTAAATGAAGCTGCCTGTGTGCTTGAATATCATCAGATAAGGTGTGTTCATTTAAATGTGCCAACTTTAAGAGATGTTGTTGTTCTGATCCATTTGAGACCTCGATTTGAAAACTTCAGTGCCTTTTGTTTAGTCCAGAGGAGCAGTCGTTTGTCGAGGTGCTTCTGGATCTACTTTAGCTTGAGGCTTTTAACTAAGTGATCTCAGGCTGTGATTGGCCTGTGGGCAGCAGTAAACTGTGATTGTTTTTTACTTCTGCTCGTAGAATCAAAATATATTGTGTTTTGTCAACATTTAGCAGCACTAGTCTAAACCGAGGATTAACTCTGGATTAGTTTACACTAAAACAAAGAACCCTGAAATCTACAGAGAGACAGTTTCACCATGTTACGCGCCATAAAAGCTCAGGCCTGATAGAGACGGATGATCAACTGTAAAATACATGATACGTCACTACAAGTATTTTATATAAAATCATGTAAAATACAATTTAAGACCCAAATCAGTACGTCGGCGATACAAAACACAGCATTGTGTGATATAAATGCACTGGATTAAGCAGCAACAGTAAAACCCTCTTCATTTAAAATGAGGCTCTTGGCCTTGAGAAATCATGATGCAATGATCTGCTCATTCAAGCAGCCACAGCAGCTCCAGGGATGTGAAGTCCTCTTAAATAATTTGACATGGGCAGCAGGAAGTGAGATTACATTATATCGGCATGTATTCTCTTATCTTTATGGTGCAGTTTGGAGATAAGAACTGATCATCCGTGCTGGCACTGTGTACTCACTCTGCATGAGATGCATACAATTATGCAAATGGTGTTGAAAGCCATAAAGCCTTGTTCAAGCCTCAGAACTCCCTCTCTGCCTCTTCGCTCCTGTTCTCCTCTCTACGGCGAGGAGGGAGAAAACCCATAGCTTTGGATGGCGGCGGATGTGGGCGCGTGCAGCAGGCGTGCATTTGTATTAGGAGACACGCCAGGAGAGAAGGCCGATTGAAGAGATAAATCAAAAGTAAGAGCAGAATGAGATGCATGCTCTGATGGCGCTGTTTCTGCGTTGTTTGAGCTGCTGTGTGTCTGTGTTTTGGACGCATAGATAGGCCTGTACAGCCTCTCAGCTGGCTAATCACAGACTGCCTCCTCTGTGGTCAAGTATCAACACAGTGAAGGGCCTGGCAGTATGGGGGAGCTGTAATTATACAGAGCAAGTGATGAGTGCACAGGAAGCCTGACTGCTTCCATTTTCTCTTTTGTTCCTTTGAAGAATCAAGTCGCAGGAGCGCTCACACTTCCCCTGATCACACAATATTGTAAGGATATAATGGCCCTTGTGATTGTTTTATTGAACAAATTATTATTATTATTTTAAAAAACAGCTTTTTATTTTTCTTCAAGCTCCTGAAAACATAAATGCACAGTAGCCTGTTAGCAGTGTGACTCTGAAGAGCTGAGAGGAGTTTTTAACTGATTGAAATAGCCTCAGTCTAACACTGCCTCTCCAGAGAAATGAGCCAATCAGCCACAGCTTAATTAAGCCTTCATTCTGAGGTTTAAATCCTGTGATCAGGCTGAATTCTCCATAGTAGAGTCAGTGTTTGACACTTCATCTGACATGTGTATTTAAAGCTCAGTGAGGGTGGCAGTGATAAGGAGTAAGCAATCCTGTGTTTGTTTTTCCATTGTTATTTTCTTTAGATGTAATATGGTAAATATGTTTAATATTTTTGTACCCATGGCAGAAACTGTGACAGCGTAGCGCCAATGGCACAATTCAAAGCTAAGCTAAGCTAAGCTTAGTATATATATGGGAAAAAAACATGGAAAATAATTAAACCATCATAGCACCTGCAGATACCAATAAAGCTGTGAGAGTCCAAAAAATAAAAACATAAAAGCAGTTTTTGAAGTTTGGTTACAGAGAATATTTAATTTAAAAGTGCTGCAATTTAGGTTAGCTTATTTGTTGTTTTAAGCTAATGTTTGGCCTTTTATGTCTTTAATTTGAGGCCACAGACTGGATTCAAACCTAGACCACCTGCACAAGGGCGAACTTCACAGAGCACAACCTTAACCACTAGGCTATCTGCGCTCCAGCTTGGCTTGTTCTGAGTCGGATTAATTACTCAGCACATGAGACATAAACCAAAGATGTTAGTCCAACATTTAAAAAAGTTATTTGAACAAACTCTTAACAATTAAAACAATTTTATTAAGTTGGAACAACAGTTTGTTTTTAGCACCTATTTAGTTCATCATGACTCAAATCAGTGAAACCACTTTCCTCAATTTTAAAGGTATAGTCAGTGATCGTCTAATCTGCACTATTTGTCAAAATCGCCGTATTTCTCCTTTCCATCCACAAGATATAATCACTGACAGCATGTTGAACAAAAAAATCAAGTTGTAATACACAGCCTTGGCTCTGAATTTCAGCAGGTAAATACTGTGGTTCAGACCGAGCCACCAAAACAGGGTACACCCCCCCACACCCAGGGGGCGGATCATACTCATGCGCAGATCAGACCAGGGGGGGTTGTAGGTTGCGCAGTTAGCGTAAGACAGCAGTACGATACCAACGGTAGCAATGGCCAAAAAACAGCCCAAAGAAAAAGGACAGGAGAGCATAAAATGAGAAAGAAGGTCTATGACCATAACAGAGGGAAGACCCGGGTCAACATCGGTGTGGCTTTCCAACGGTGGAGGGAACTCCGCAATTTAACAGAGCTAAAAATGGATGTCGCCGGCTTTCTGCTGGACAGGTTAGCAAGATTAGCTTTGTGGTGCTTCACATAACAATAACAGCCGTTGGGCATTCATTTTATTGTCTAATCTGCCAAAATAAACTGTTGTTGTGATGTTATCAATTATGGCAGTCGAGTCGTGGCTACTGTTCTTTGACGAGTCAGGGTTACCTTAGCTTTGCAGCTTAGCAGTGAGCTAACCCAGAGTGAGCGTCAGACAAAATTAAACAGGGGGCCATTATGACAGGTGCAGGGGGGCACAAATTCTTGTTCACTACTGGATTCATAACCATTGTGTAGAGTTCTGATTCACATATACAAGGCACTGTACCACAACGAAAGCCACGTCCCTCCCTCTATTTTCTCTCCCTGCGGTGCACACAACCATGCACCTTTAGCACACCAAGAATAGAGCGAACATCAAAAACCATTCAACAATCAAAGAACCATGAAACCCAAGCAATAGTAGCGAGCTAAAGATAGAAATACCTGTAAAACAGCTGGAGCTGGCGAGTGTTGCAGCTAAATTTCCTGAGGACAGCGTCCTCCCACTCCGTCGTACATCTGTGGGTCAAGTCTTTTCCAAAGGCAAGCTCAACAACCTGGGCCTTTCTACTGTGGAGCATTGCATGTCTTTGATCAGAAAATATTTATATATATAAATATTAAAACATCTTTTGCTACAATACTACTAAAACTTGTCACACTACTACAACTTTCAACTTTCAAAGCAATACATATGGCTTCATGTATTATAGCGAACTGATCCTTGAGCATTCCCTGGTCCAGCCTCTGCGATGTTGGTCAGCTACGCTGTTTCTACGGTCATTTCCATGACGATGCAAGTCCATCATCTTTCAGGCGTGGTGCCAGGGGTGGGGTATGAAGGGAGAGGCGGGTTTAAATTTGTTTATTAACAACCTCTCCGCTCGTTTTCTCCCAGACCGCTGACTACACTTTTAAAACAGTTCATTTCTTGGCAAAAACTTGAGTTTCATTTTTGATTGAATTAAAAGCTATAAATGGTCCAGGCATCATTTTTCATGAAACTCTACTGAGAAGATTTGCCTTCAAACAACTTTTGGGTTAACAGTGCAGATCAAAGGATGGTTTACTGTAAAACACATCATTATTATAACTACGAGTGAGGAGTGTTTAAAGTAACACTGTGTGGTGTTTTTTTCCATCAACACTGCAAAGTAACTCTACAGTAGTACATTTAAACACCGGCATAGAGTTAGATACCTCAAAATAACACAGAGAATTTAACACTTTACTCTGATCTGGCCTAACACTGGCATTTTCACACTGGGGAATTTCCTGTGCATGAATCACATCTATCCAATAATTATTTTCAATGCACATAATGAAATCAGTGCACACTTTGATTGTTGAACAGAACAACTGTGAATATTTATCTTTCGGGGTCTCTTTACCTGAAACGGATAAATGAACATGAATAATTCAAGTTAAGGGCGTGCAGGTGACATCACAGCCACTGTCAATGATGATCAGACCAAGCTGATAAGATAATCTGTACGGTTCTCACAACACAAGGGCACTGTAGGAAATCATACTTTTAGATGAGCTGGGACAATAGGCGGTATAATGAGCGTGATGTGGGAACCCTCTATACGGTTCTGCTCCTGCATTAAGACGCCTCGCATGGATAAGATCACTGTCACACTGCTTTAGCGTCTTCTGCGTTCACTGCACAGACTGATCATTGGAAGTGACTTACAGCCATGATTTCTGAACAGCGCTGACATTTACTATGTAGAAAAGTCACACAATGTCTTTGTGTCTGATAGTTGGATGAGAAAGTTTTCACAAACAAATACAATTTTCTAATCCTCTTCGTGCCAAATTACGAATGACTGTGAGTTTTAGACAAGTCTCAGTGTACCCTGATCTCAGACAAAGGTTCTGCCATCAGTGACAGAAACGAAGATGAGAAACAATTAAAGAAAGTTTCCAAAAGCATGATTCATATTTCTAACAAGATAAAAAGCAAGATGTTTGTTCACATCATACATTCATACATCAAAATGTTATTCCTAACTGGATCACGTTAGAACAACTCAGGCTGCATCACCTCCAACCAAACAACAAATACACCTAACATGTACTGGATATCAACATAACACACCAAAGACTAAAAAAACTTGTTAAAACGTGTGTATGTGTGTGTGCGTGAGGCAGTCAGAGAGCGCTCTGTTTAACACTCTGTTTAGTTCATCCTGCTGTCAGTGAAAAAGCTTTACTGGATGACTCTTCTGCTTCCCAGAGCGAATCATTTTTACACAAATATAAAAAAGGGGTAATAAATGAAAAAAAAAATCTTTCTCTGAATGAGATACAAAATTGGTATCTTTGTGGTGTATTTTGAAAAGAGTTTGTAAAAGTAAAATCAATCACACAGCAGCAAATTACAAATAACAACAAAACTGTTTTTATCAGCAAACAAAATGTTTCATCAGAAAAAATAAAGGAATGAATGAAGCTCAGCACACAGATCCTGCTCCAATAAACACACTAAGATACAGTAATTCAGACTGGACCTCTAAAGCTCATGGTTAGACCTAGGAGGTCTGGACCAGCTGGAAGTTCTGATTCAAAGACTGAAAAACTAATGACCGTAGTCTCAAGAAAGAAGAGAAGAGAAGCAAGAAGGAAATCAACTGACATGGCCATATTGGGGGCTTTGAGTACAGCTATAGGGCGCCCCTCAGTTGTGGGAGCTGAGCTGAGCCTCTGATTGGGTGGACAAGCTAAATAAGGCTAGTTCTCATCGTGTCGTAAAACGGCGCTACCTCCGCTGCAGAGCCACAGCTGGCTACAAGGCGCTTGCCGCGGCGTGCCAGATATAAACAAACGCAGGTAGTCTGCCAGGATGAGAGCCTTATTTAACTGTGTTTTTGTGTGAAAGTAATGCACTGAAAATTCTCTAAATAAAGCGTGAATGCAGACCGAGATTTTTTCAGATTTTTTCGGTGGGAGTCCGTTTATTTGTGTTTTTGGTCAAGTAAAATATGGCCCCGTCTGAGTGCAGAGGAAACCGGCAGAGGAGCAGGGAGGGGGTGTTTGGTGCGAGCGCCCTGGGCTTCTGCTGCACAAAAACACTGCTGTAGGGGTAATTTCTGCCTTAAACCTTGTGATAGGACCCAACTTGTTCCATCCCAGAGTATCACATTAAGGCGAATGTTATTGATTCATAAAGATAAATATAAGATGAAGTATTTTTCCAGAAAATAAAAAGAATTAAGTACTTTTACAAGGTGAGACTCTTACAAAGTAATATTTGATATAGATGAAGTTAAAAACTTCATAACTAACTAACAAACTAACTTTAATAACTAACCTCTTTGACTTTGGTTGTGGTTGTACTTCCTTGGTGCAGTGGTGTTTGCACTCCTGTTGTAGCCTTTACATTTGTGTTGTTGCTTTTGCATTCATGTTTTTACTTTGCAGTCTTTTTTGCAGCTTTAGGTTTTCTTTTGTAGCTTTTGCATTGGTGTTGCAGCTTTTGTATTTGTATTTTTGCTCATCCATTTGCCGCTTTTGCAAAATTGTCTGACACCCACCAGTCAACGTACTATGCACTTTAAAAACAGCAGGTGTTAGCACTTCCACATTGTCACGTATTCTAAGACTGGAGGTTGCTGCTTGGTTCTGATGCCATAGACTCAAACTGATACACTGAGCTCCTGAATCTGGTTCTTTTCCAGGTTCCTGTCTGTCATAGGAAGTGTGTGGTCTTACCACTGTAAGGCTCTACTCATGGTGAGTTATGATGAGACAGAACCGGCGGCATGGGTGGGCATTGGGGGACAGTGCTCACCTACAGAGTCAGTGGGCGTGGGTGTGTGTGTGTGATGAGGCGGGAGCTTGTCTGTGTTTCCCTGCATTCTTTTCAGTTTAAACTTGTGTGTTTTAAGTTTGATCACATTTCTCTGGTGCTCTTTACGTTAAGGTGTTGTGTATTGCTGTGTAATTCATGCTTCTGCTTGTTTTGATCTCTTCCTGAAAGCAGTCTTTGTTGTGTTAGTGGAGGACACTGTGCTAAGTCTTGTCTGTGTATTTACATTTGTTGCCTTAAGCAGCAGCAGCACGTCCGGCTCTCAGGGCCACACTTTAAACCAGCTTCATTTGGACAAATTCATACCTGATGCTATGCACTGAAACAATTAGGCAGAGGATCTTTGAACATGCAGCTCGAAAACAATGAGCGCGTCTGCTCAGTAATAATGATCAAAGAGGACGTGACTCGTTTCAAGGACAGAATCTCTTTGCTCTTTTTGTCTGCATTGCCGCTCCTGCCAGTAATCTCTGGAGAGCGCCTGTGTTTTTGGATTGATGCAGACCATGCAGGGAGCCCGGAGAGCGCTGCAGGCAAGTGTCACTTCCCATTGGATGTTCCTGGTAACTACGATACATGTTTCAAAACAAACTGTCATGTGCACGTTTGGAGCTTTTTTTTTTCTGTGTCTCTGCTTGCCTTTTGACTCGCTGACTTTGACCGGCTAAAAACAGCTGATAGCGCACGAGGAGGCTTAGTGGAGGTCATCAGATCCTAAAAACAAATGAAAAAGTGTTAGCATGCAAATTGACCCGTACCCACAGAGGACTACACCTTACACCTGAATACTGAACGTGTGAGCGCATGTTTGTTGTGCTACTTTTTTGTTTTGGCCACTGAGGACCATTAAAATGTGTGAAAGCAGCTACAACAACTGTTTGAAGATAATATACCTGCTGATGAAACACCTCTAATGAGGATCCTACACAATTATCACTTACAACAAGCCACAAATAGCACCAGGTGTTTTGCATATTGCATAAGCAAAACAAACAGAACAAACAGGGATTGAATAAAATTGCATATAGGCTTAAAAAGACAAAAAAAAGAGCTGCAGACTTTTTTCTCCCTCTGCTTGGAAAAAAAGAAAAGAAAAGAAAGAGTTGTTCTCCCTCTCCTCGTGCAGCAACTTCAGAGACACGTTTTCTCCTCTCTGTGTCTGTGAAATTGCACTTCACTCTCAGATACTTCTCAACATATTTGATGCATTGACAAATTCCCCCTCTCAGTGTTCTCATCATGGCTATTCCCTAGAAACGTACAAGAAAAAGGAGGAGGCAGACTTGGAAGACAAGTAGAGAGCAGGCCCAGCATCCCAGATGGGTTGTACCACATCGATTGACTGGTGAAATATATCTCATATCACATAAAACCATCTCAGGGCCATGACAGCTCTTCGGGGAGGCAACTCCAGGTCTCCCAACGGCTTCTGGAAAACAATTGACGAGCTGCAGTGCGTTTGCTGTGACTGAGGAAGCAGAAACAGCCACAGCAGACCTGCTGCATGCTCCGTTTTCATGGCAGGCTGCAGCAGCAGGAGGAGAGGGTGGACTTCTTTGATTCATGGGCAATTAAAAGCAGCTTTAAACATGATTTGTTTTATATCATGCCCTATCGGCTGTCAGGGGAAATCTCTGCAAAGAATCTCCTCCTGTTTTCATTTGTTTCCTGACAGGCTCTGGAACCAGATGGAAAAAGCTCTCGTGTGATGCTGCGCTGACATTATTCAGGGAGCTGTTGAGGTGTCGTTACACAATAACTACCAATGTATCCAGGAAAAAAATGAGCAATTTAAATATTTCACAGAAAATTTTTGCTACCACCTGAAAATTCAGTTCAAATAAAAAGACATGAGATCTAAATTTTTGTGAAAAAAGAAAGGGGGAGCAGCGCAGAGAGGAGCAGAGTGAGACACTGACAGGGGGGACGAGGGGACACTGCCTCTGGAACCAACAGATGGCAGCTGCTGATGCAGTTGTAACACATGCCAAACTATGCAATCCACATCACTGTGTCTGCTGCTATGAAAGGGATATTTTTCCAGCATTAGTGGATGAGTTAGAGCCAGCTAGTTGAGTCAGTGGATAGATCTCCATATGTGACTACGCATCCTGCTGTGACTGTGCATCCTTGTTTCATCCTTTTAATAAATCCCATTGATGAAGTGTGCCTGCAGTGAGTCTGGTAAAAATCCATTAAGCATTTTATTTAATGTTTGTGTTCAACTTGCTGTTTGTTGTGATGAAAGTGACAGCTTCCTTTTCTGGTATAGGAGCCTTAATCTAAGTAATTACTGTTTCAAATGTTATAAGGCCAATCAGCAGAGAAATGAGGAGTGCTACTATATCTGACCTGGCTCACTCAGCCAGGCACAAGAGAGGAGCTGCAAATAAAATGTGGGGAAACGCATCAAACATACAAGTAATGATGAGAACAATCATATCGACACGTCTTTAACAAGGAGCTGATGCTAAAGTCAACTTTACATCAACAAATATCACACAGCTACCTGTGTGTGTCTGTGTAACCTGCAGTCAGAGAGGATCTCCTGCAGCATCCTTGGGTCAAACCAAATCCAGCGAGAGGGGTGGATGCTTTTCCAGGTTTGAATGTAAGGCACAAGTACAGCCAACTTGTTCTGACTTGAAAAAAATAGAAGAGATGACTGCACCAGACTTAAAAATGAGGGGTTAATCTGACAAATTACAAATCGGGAGTGGAGTGAGAGACAGAGTTAAAAAGCAGGAGAATCCCTCCTAAATCAGGACGTTTTATGTCCCAGAGCAAAACCTGCTCAAATATTAAAGTTTTTTTTTTTTTTTTTTTTTTGTCAAAACAGTAACACAATAATTACCTTACCTGGTAAGTAACTACATTTTTGATGGAGTAATTTAGGTACTAATTCTGTGACTTTTTGGGGAAACGACGTGTAACTATAACTAATTACTTTTTGACCAGCACTGCTAATAAAGACCCAAAATCTTCATTTAACTATCACAAGACCCTCACAAGATCATCACAAGATTTCTTTGAGACCTTCACAGGACTTGTTTAAATGATGACGTCATCACACAAGGTTCTCCAAAGTGGTTCATGGCACGTTAGAGGGGTGGGCGTCTTACACCAAGGTCTGCTCATAGCTCTGCCCTGACAGGCCTCTAGAGAGCTGACCAGTCAGAGTGGAGAGGGTTTGTGGTGACACGACTTATCTACAAGGACCCAGGCGCACGACTTGTATGAGCTAAGAAGGATTTATTACAAAAAGATAAATAGAACAAAATGAACAAAAACCTCAGCAGGTGCTGGAAAACCACAATAATCAAAAACTAAAAATCACAGGAGAGCCTGGTCTTAGCAAACTTGGAAACAAAATACTTGATTTGAAACGACAGCAAAACTATCTGGCATGACAAGAAAAACAGACACAGGACAAAGGGAGACGCAGACTTTATATACATGAGCCACAGGTGGAGACAATGAGGGCGGGGTCAACAATCACAACAGTGGGAAACACACCAGGACAGGAAGTGAAGTAATCTGAAACAAGAGGAGAGCCATTACTTCAAAATAAAAACCAGACAGGACAACTAAATATCACACTGAACTAAGGATGTGAGCTAACATATAAGACGAGACATAACATGTGGAGCAGGGAGCTTTAGAGAGACAGAAGCTAAAACAAAGTGGCTCAGACAGAGGCTGAAATAAGTGTTTATAAAACACCAAGGAGAGAAAAAACAAGTTTTTTTTTTTCTTTTCTTAGCTGTGGAGAGATACAATGGGGGCACCAGAGGAACAGAATACAAACAACAAAAGCACAATACTGCTTCTTCTAAAAAGAACCAAAGGTACAGATTCCCAATCACTACCAAAAGAAAAGTTTGATTTCTTTGGGAAGAAAAAGACAAACTGTTGAACGTGCAAAATCTTTACCATGGGCTGTTAATTTAGATCTATGTTTTAAAGTTCCTGACTGTCTGTCAGGTCAGCTGTAACTCTGATTGGGCGGTCCTTCGAAACAACTACGGTCCTCCAAAACAACTACGGTCCTCCACAACTACGGTTTAGATTGGTCCGTGAGTCCATTCAATCCCCTCTCTCCCTCGCTTCGCACTGTCATGCCCATGGTCCCGCCTCGTCCTTCCCCACTACCCCTCTCACGTCAGCTAGCTGCTCAGCAACCGAAGTGTTGTGGCGCCAGAGAAGACTGAAACCAGGAAGCTGTTACTGTTACCCTCCACAGGGAAGGGAAGAGAACTCTCTCTCTGTACAAGGCATGCTGATAAAAAAAAAATGCACTATTCAGAATATATGTAAAAACGTCATTTTGTTGTAGTGATCAGCTTTTTTGAATTAGTGTTTATGAGGTGTCTGGTAGTCTGGTAGTCTGGTGTCTTTGAAACAAAATGGTACTGATGCCCGGTACTTGGCAATTGGTATCAGTACTCAACAGTACCAATTTTATGTACTTTTTGTGTATGTTTGTGTGTTTATGAGGTTATATATATATATATATTAGTGGAGGGACTTGAGAAAAAAAAAATCAAATTAATTATGCCATTTGTAATTAACTAATTGTAATTAATCACATTTTTATCACATCAATTTTCGACATCAGAAGCAACACTTTTTAATTCAAACAGATTTTGGAAGGAGACTAAATCATTGAATATTCTCATTAGACCAAAGAGACCAAGAGTTCAACATAAAGTGCCATACCATCTAAAATGGTAAAGAAAGGGAGGAAGAGACAGAAGCAAGGCAAGCAGTTATGGAGTTATGCAACATGTGAGCAACACATGGCATGTGCTCAAATGGGAGCTGTCTTGCTGCTGCTATCATAGCTCGGGCGCTGTCTGTTCCAATCATGGTGACCTTTTGTTAAATTTCCCAGGCCTCTGCCACGGAGAGAAACTGCTCTGCACAGGTTTCAGCATAGTGCCTGCTAGTTGACTTCTCCACAGTTACGGCAAAAGAGGGAAGATGCCATTCCATGTCAATGAAATGGGCAGCAACACCAAGGTAATTTGAATTACTTAAAGAGGTCCAATAATCTCCACTCAGTGCGAAACATTTAGCTTTATCCAATAAATCCTCTTTTGCTTGCTTTTCGCTGTCATAAAACTACTGCATTCTGTTTGAAATTGTCTTCCTGCATGGCAGCTGAAATGTTGGGTCAGGCGATTTATCTGTAGCACCTTTTCTAACCCTTGGTGGTCTACAGTCCACAGCAATCCATTTCGCCAGTGAATTTGTTAATTTGTCAGATGTGGACCTACTCATCTTTCCTTTGAAACCCGTCATCTTGGAGGAGTGTGGGCTGGCAACTCTGCTTGGTTGTGAAATAAATATATATATATATATATATATATATATATATATATATATATATATATATATATATATATATATATATATATATATATATCACAATAAAATCTCTAAGTTTTTTATGTAACATTTATTTCTCAATATACAAACTTGCAATGCTACGTTCATGTCCAGCATGGAAAATTGCCGACTCTTCTACTCTACTACAGTCACAAAGATGCCATTTGTTACCTAAACACGGTACCATCAGGTTGTATGTGAAAGTGTACTTGGTGCAGACAGAATTTGATGGGGACCTATAAAAGTACTTATTCAGTACCCATCCCTAGTTTCCAGTACTTCTTGAAACTTCAAATGTTCCATGAATTGCATTTTTCTGCACTGCACTGAGGCAGTTAATGCCCCAGTTTTTTTTCTTCTTCTTCTTTTTTTTTTTTATGAAAAATGTGCAGAAGTATCAGAGAGGAACTAGAAGATAAAGATGAAAATAAGAGACATAACAATTTCTAGTCTCTTTAGGAACGGTGTCACTGATTTATAATACCTTTGAAAGCTTTCTGGCTTGTTTGTCTTCATGTCTGCTCACACTGATGCATGTAACCGCCAAAACTTTTGGTCTCACCACAGGAGGTCTCTGGGGGTTCTTCTTAACCACTGAATGCTTCAGTGCATTGCTGGGATGTGCTGGTCTGGAGCATTGTTCCAGAAAGGAACAGTGACACCAGTGGAGCCACATCACCGGCAGACAGAGGTCTGACTGAAACTACGTTTGAGTGGGTGACACACAAACCACACAGAACACTGTTCAGCAACCACACAGCATGTATTTAAAGAACAGATGCAGGATATTTAGCACATGGATAACTCCAGAACACAGTAACGGTGTTCACAAGAATTTTATACATTACAGTTTTTTTCTAGCCTGGATGATCAGACTTAGGCGTGGACACGAGCAGGAACAGTGTGGGTTATATGTGAAGGATGCAGCTTGTGGCTGTTGTAGCTACAGGTTGGGGAAACTGATTGTGCAGAATGGCCCAGTGTGAACGTATACAATAGTGTTTTTTAAAGCAGAAAATTCACACAAATGGACTTGCACTTACAGAATGCTTCTTTCTAACCACTCAGATCACTTTAACTGCTGGTCTCATTCACATCCACACACTGATGGCTGCAGCTAGCTGTAGTAAGGGACCACCAGCTAAGCTAATCTCACTCAAACACATTCACCAACAGCAGGAGAAACACTGACACACTTTTCATCGATCACTCTGTAGTTCTACCTTAAAACAGCTCTTTATATGGACCTGCCCTTGTTGTTAGCTTCATCTCAAGTTTTTTACATGCCCCTTAACAATTCAATGATTTTTTAATACAGCTTTTTCAAACATCCTACTTTTATTTTGGATACCTACATTTTTAAAATTTGCACACAGAAACAAAATGATTTCACAAAAAAAGAAAAAACTGCCTGGGCCAGAACCATCAGCCACCTGAAGAAGTGACCTTTTTGTGATACGGACACATTCAGATGTGTAAAGAAATGTTGAGCCAATTTTGATTCAGTGTTTACCTTCTTATACAGTCACTTAGTTAAATTTTAAAAGACAAGTACTTCCTCAGGACTCTGAAGTATGACCTATTGCCAGGCATACACTACACAGTATTTTAAATCGGATTATTTAGATCACTGAGTTCAAAAGTTAGCGGCCCACAAATCATGTTTTCACACTTTCATCCATATACCACTCAACACCAATATAGGTTGTGCTACTTTGGAGCTACTTCTTAGCTTCCCGGTCAGGTCGAGCAAGACAGGATTGATTTACAGCACATCCAAGTCTCTATGACAACATCACGCCGGCGAAAGAAGTTTGGCAGTGAGAAGAGAGATCTGTTTTTTTCTCTGCTGAAAACGATTTCTGTGATTAATTTTGTAGTGATGGTGGACACTGGAGCCTAACTGTCAGACAGAAGAGCAGAAGAAAGATAAACAGGAGAGTGATGGAGCACTAGCTAAAGGCTAACACAGGGTCTATTCTGTTTGTGATGATGTTGATTTCAACCCACAGTCAGCAGTTATTCTGCAGTGGTCTGTTTAAACTTGAGAGTCTATCAATAAAATGAAGAGTGAGGTTACGTTAGCTCTGTTTGGTAGATGACTGGTAGGACAAAACCAGGATTCACTAACTTTAGAATAGAATATAATAGAATAGAATAGAATAGAAAAGAAATTTATTTGCCAGTGGAACAAGTGCAACAAAATTGCAAATTACACATTAGAAACATGTCTCAGAGTATTGGACTGTCAGCGCTAGGCATGGACCGCAACTAAAGTACTGTATGATTTGACAGTTAGCTTACTGTCACATTAATTTACGGACATGTCGTAACACTGGGCTGCTATTAGCGCTACTTTTAGCCAGCTACTGACCAAGAGGCAACAGTAAAAATGAAGCCTATGCGGAAGTGCTAAAAGTGGCTGTTCATCAAGAATGTGCTTGAGGCTGGCTGCAGAAAGACTGGAAGTCACGTACACATCTAGCCATAAAAATGGACTTTTACAGCATACTTACACCCTGGTTCAAAAAACGTCTTGTGGGTGTAAAACTGATCTGACTTTCAGCACACACTGTATGATGAGTGAATTTTTTTCTATCTCTGAGGTGTAGAAGTTACTAGGATTGTTTGATTTTCCAATCTGAGGCACAGCTCAGGTAACGCGACTGCCGGGCGCCCTGTAGCTGCTCAAAGAAAAACTGACAGCCGGCATCATAACAAATGTGGCTGTGTCCGCAGATTGGCTTCATTTCACAGTTTCGGGAACGGACAGGTGACATCCCAGATGCTTTATTCATGTTTTATACAGTCTATGCTACTGACATACAGTACAAACTTGCAATGTTTTCTTGATGTCACATTTTAAACTGTAGCGCTACATAACTGTACTGATAAATACCTTAACTTGTTGCGTTGTACCCCGTAAAAAGTTGACTTGTACAAAATAAACCCATGCCTGGTTAGAAGTCACATCTTTACAACAGTGTGTGTGACTCCCGGCCAGAAAGTGGCGAGGCAGCAACATTACAACAGATCCTCCCCCGCATCTCTAATTGCACTTAAGACCAATATTACCTACACATTACTTTTTGCGCAGGCACTGTGCGAGAGGTTGAGGCAAGTCAGCTCGTGGCACAGCTTCTACTGTGTGATAGAGTCCTGCACTGGGTCGGGTACCCGCGGGTTCCCAACGGGTATCCGCACAAACAGCTGATTTGCAGGTGGTTTTTAAAAAACTTTTTTTTCCCCGGGTTTAGATCTGGGTGGAAAAAATAACATGCGGGTCGGGTCGCGGGTTTTAGTTTGACACATCAAAGTTAATATGAAATAATAATAAATACATTAAAATAAAAACGTAAGTTGTAAGCTGGTTGTAGGGTTGTGACCATATAGACTGTAAAAAAACATGGACCTTATGTGGCTGGGCTCAATGAAGCAGCGTGACATGATCACAGCTCGTACCTGCTGAGCGTCGCTTAAGTCTGGACAGAAAGTAAGTCTACTATTACACATGTAAAGGTCCTTTTAAGAGATTAAAAGTTTAAAAGCTTTAAACATAAAAAACAAGTGATTTTACAGTGGTATGTGAGAAGATCACAGAGGGTTGATGATGGAGCTGAAGTCAGGCTTTTATTGGAAGAGTTGCATCGTTCAGGTGCGTTGTTTACTCACTGGCATCTGAACTATGGTGATATACCGTTCAATTTTCAGACATGACCCAAAATGATTACTTTAAATAAGGTTAAGGGTCGGGCTGCGGGTCGTGTTTCAACGAGTCGGATCTGGTTGTGGTACTGATCAGGCTGATGCACGGGTTTGCGGTTCGGGTGTGGGTTTGTACATCTCTGGGTCGGGGCGGGGCGGATCTAGAAAATTGGACCCGTGCAGGACTCTGCTGTGTGATACCTGCACAAGGAGCGACCAGGATTTCAAACATGTTAGATTTCCAAGCAGTCAACAGATTTCTGATCCGGAACACATCATGAAATGTTTCTCTCTTCTCGTTACCCCATGTATACTACACAAAGTATTCGGCCTCATCCAAAACATATACACGCACAAGTGGCAAATCTGCTCAAAACGAGCCGCCAATCACAGTGTATGCCTGGCTTTAGAGAGCTTGCTGGCCCCATGTGGTCCATGCTTGGTACTCGTCTGCTGTCATTTATGGCGATCAGTATTCATACACTCATGTCTTAGTTATCATGAAAATTCGCTGAGATAGAAGAAACCCTCCAAAGCCATTAAAGTGGGGCATTTTCAAAAGAGCTGATGTGTGACAGATTGATAAATGAACAAATTATCAGACTTCATCTGCACACCACTGTTGTCATAGTTAGCCATCAAAACATTTCTCTCCGCCTGTCCACAGCGTCAAAGTCAGGGGAAATGGCGGCTGGATGCTGATGTGGACTGATATTAATCATCATTTTCACGTCAGGCTCAGCAGAGAAGTGAGCAGCTCTCTTCCTGTTTGGTCCACACTGGAGTACCCAGAGCAGAAAAGACCAATTTCCTTACAGCGAATTCAAAGTTCTCTAAAGCACTTTGGAGTGATTTGTCATCAATCACAGCACGTTCCTTAGCCGGGAATCGAGGGGAAAATGAGAACACAACATATAAAGAGCAAGCAGAGAGAAGGCTGGACCACTCCATTACCTGAACACAGCTGACTGTGAATAATGATGTGTGACATGAAAGCACTCAAGAGTTTCTTTAAGATGCTGCCAGCATGAACCTCCTGCTTCAGTCATGGGATAACATGCATTTAACATTTAGCACAGCCTGAGACACACAGAAAGCTGGACGAGCATTAAGCAGCAGCTCCACCTCTGGTTGATCAGAGAAAAAGACTCAGTATTTTTAGCAGATCTCCTCTTTATTATATATTAACAAAACCTCAAACATTTCACAGATTGGGAATTATGCTCACGTCTTCTGGTTCCCTCAGCACATTTCTTTTGACTGATTTGATAATATCAAAAAATGTCATATTCATGATGCAATGTCAAGCAAATCTGCTCATTTGTCTATCACAAAAATCTCCACAGAACAAGTTCTGACATGTTTGCCATCAATATTTTACAAGGAGGCCCAGAGGAGCTTTCTCAACTCTTCACACTGGCTATTTTCAAATCTCCCAAGGTCAACGGCCCACTTGTTTCAAGGACCTTTTTCCTGAAGGGAGTCCACCCAGACTGGCCACTGATAGAAGCCAACAGCTCCTCACTGAGCCACATACAGCAAAGAACAATAGAAGACTTTTAACTGTGACTGGATACACAAGTTGATTTTTCTTCTCTGTGTGTGTGTGTGTGTGTGTGTGTGTGTGTGTGTGTGTGTGTGTGAGATTTCATTATATTTCTTGTTTTGTTTTTTTTTTTGTTTTTTTTTTTGTTTTTTGTTTTTTTTTGTTTTTTTTTTTTTTGGGGGGGGGGGGGGGGGCAGTCATTTGTCTTTCACAAACTTAAGTAAAAATATCAGAGTAGTAACACTTTTGGGACATTTAAATGTTAAATTAAATATTTGCTACTTCCCTAATTTTAGATATGAGATATGGATAAAGATGCACATTTAATAATAACCCGGGCAGACATTGCTGACATTGTTTCAGTGTAAAGTGTGACCCTGTTTACTGGTGACTCTCAGCTGTTAATCACTGATGTGTTCAGCTGGGTCACCAGTTAGCATGGTCGCTATTAATTCCAAAGCTCTGTTGTACAGTATCGTTTCTGACAACTGACCACAGAGCAACTGCATATTTTGATGCAGTGAACAGGCTGAATTTAGCATTTAAAAAATGCTAAGTTATTTGAATGAATGGTGCTCAATGCTGCTTCTGAGGTTCTGACGACGTAGACTGATAATCCCTCTATACATCTCACGGACATGAAAAGGAGAGGGAAGGCAGGCTATGGTGATGCTTACAGTCTAGAGCAGACCTGGGCAAACTACGGCCCCCAGGCCACATCCGGCCCTTTGTACGTCCCTGTCCGGCCCGCGTGAGGCCAATCATAAACATAAAACTCGTGCGGGTGCATATGTCTTAATGCTCCATCTATCACAGGCACTGAACAAGCGGCTCCCTCTCCTTCACTGGCACAGTCTGTCTCCTCCAACTCTGGTGTTCTGAAGAGAGTGCCGTCGCGTACACGAGCAGCGCGTATGCGCATCACACACCAGAGACGGACAGAACTTTACAACGATACGTGTTTCACTATGTTAGAGTCAGCCTTCTCACTATAAGATTCACGCTGCTCTAAACTTTCCTGATTGAAGAGGATGCTACGTTAGAGCAGAGCTACGTTAGTTTAACTTACGACATGTCATGTCAACTCCAAAAAGAAAGAAAGGAAGCAGCTAAGGCTCTGATAAACTCTTCATCAATAAGTGCTGCACCGTGTTCTGTCTCTGTCTCTGAGGTCTCCTGCAGCGTCTTTGGATCAAACCAACTAAGAGAGGGGGGTGGATGGTTTCTGAGTTTTCGATATAACGCCCAAGTACGGGACTTGATTTGACTTAGTAAAATATTAGCGATCACAGAAGCATACTTAAATTTTGGGGACTATCAGGAGAAATCACAAGCCAGGAGCGGGAGAAAGGGTTTAAAAAATGGGAGAGTCCCTCCATATTCAGGAGTGTTGGCAGTCTGTTAGCACTCTCGATCGGTAAAAGTGAGTTCATGTATGACAGATATTGACAAAGACGAAAACTTAAGATATTTTCTCTTTCATTTTAGGATTCAATTTTTTTTTTTTCTACTTGACCTATACACCACAATTTTACACAACTTAATATAAACATTTACAGAGTGCTTTATTCTTCTGATTATCAGTTCCAGCTATTCAAAATATTTAATTTAGAGCATTTTATGATGGAAGAAAGTTGGTGGCCCTCTGACACAAATCAGGTTCTTCATGTGGCCCCTGGTGAAAATCAATTGCCCACCCCTGGTCTAGAGAGATACTTGAGTGGTGAGAACAACGCAAGTTGACGAATTAATGAATCTCTTCAGTGAGTGATTTGGTTCATTTTGTTCAGCCAGATGATTTGTTTATTTTGAATGAGTTGTTCACCAACGTCACATCACCAATGCCACATATCATGGTGCATACTTTATTCAACGAAACTTTTTCGACCTAGAAGGAGGCTGAAGAGCTGCAGGTTGCAGACTTCTGGCCCACACAGTCTGAAGCCACTGGTAGTGATGGTATGTCAGAAATATCCTGATGCAGTCTCCATAAGGCTCACCATACTGCAGTCCCCAAACTCCGTCTGACTCCTAGCTTATCCTGTTTGCTCCTCTAGCTCATTTACAGAGATCTCACTTTGTCCTTAATAACTGAAGGAGGACCAGACTTGTATCTCCTTTCCTAAATCCTCGTAGTCTTACACAAGCTTCCTTCACCCACCATTTTTTTTTTTTTGCCTCCTCTGCATCTCTGTGTGTCTTACCCCAGGCTCACACTGAATCCTGTGGGGGTCTGGTGCGGCTTCTACATGTAATCCTTATCATTAAAATCACTGTTGTAGGCTCACATTAGCCCCGCGCGGTGCAAGTCGGGTTGCGGGAGTGGTACGACACAACGGAAAGAATCCATAAGAAGTCTGTTTTTCACGGACGCCGTAGAGGGTCTGCGTCGAGCTGAATGAAAAATGACGAGCTATACAGGAAGTGAATTGCCGGGTGGCATGAAGATCCATTGTTTTTTAAAATAAAATCAGTGTACAAACAAATGTAACTTGACTCTTCTTTGACAGCACAGTCGCGCTAGGAGTAAATGTAAATATTCCATCACACCCGGTGACACGATGTCGCAAAAGTGAGCAGCACAGCATCTCCTCACTCATTTTGACAAGGGATGATGAGAGACTCATCCTTGAAGTGGAAAGTCATTTCATTTAACATGACACATCCCATACTTATTATAAGGATAATACAAGAAAAGAATAAAGTAACGTTATGAAAAATAACAAACATTAGTGGAATAAAGGTTTGTGTAATTACTCATTGTAGAAGGAAATAACAATTGTAAAAGCACTAGACAACACGACTGTGCAGTGTTACAGGCAAATACGTTTAGCTTGTTCTCGCACAAAATCTAGACAAGAATGTGAGCCCACGTGAGCTTCTACTCTTGCGAGTGCCCCTTTCTGCACCCGGCACCGGAGCCAGCTACAGCCTCTATCTGGAGCTGATGTGAGTGGCAGTTTGCGGAAAATCTGCACAGAATCTGGACTGCAACCGTTCCAGAGCCAATGTGAGTGCGGCGTTCGATCCAGAGTTCTGCAGGAATCTCTGGCAGTTCGGTTGATAAGCACAGCCAGCTGAGTATAAGTGTAAACATAGCATCAACAACATCAACAGAGGTGTGATTTTCAGACAAAAGTTTGAGATTGTGTAGTTCACAGCTCTCTCCAAGTGCACATCCAGAGAGGACAGCCCCTGAAGAAACAGCTGGAGAAAGATCCACCACATTCAGTTAAAAACAGATGAAAATAAAAGAAAGAACTAACAACTGTGACAGGCTACACAAAAAGAGTTAAGCAGAGTCAACTTAAAGTTAAGTTATACAAAAGAAGAAAGTGTGACCAGTACATGTCCCAACAGTATTAACTAGAAATGTTGTTTGATCTGTGTCTGGGCTGAATCAAACAACAGAGTCTGGTCGCATCTCTCATAACCAGCCAATCACAGTCTGATCATCAAAAGATCCTGGCTTCAAAGTGTAGGCCTCTGGTTATCGAATAATGACTGAAACTAATAGTGATGCCACATGATACCAAAGAAAACTAAACCATTAGGAATAAGACTGGATTTCACCAAAATCCTTCCATCAGGTTACTGTCCCACCAGAAAATTCACAGCATGCTGCTTTCATAATTTGCATGGCAAAGATTCACAATGACGGACATGATTGACTTTTTAAGACACTGTTTTTACACTCTAAAACAATAAAGGATGTTTAAGATAAGTTCTGCAAAGATAGGGCCCTGTCATTTCTGTAATGGCTGCAGGAGTTTAGAGAGTTTAGAGTCACAGTGAAAAACATCTTCAGTGTTTCCTTTTTTTTCCTGATTTCTTCATTCATTCTTTTACATGTCTGGTTAAGCCTTTGATTTGTTAAAACTCTTTCAAAAGGAGGAGGTAGAAGCTCTGCCTGAAAACCCCCACCTCTATTACTTTCTCCACTGTTTTAGTAACTCGTATTTCATCCTCTATCTGAAACACTGTCTTTTAGCTGCTGTCTCTTAAAAGCTCCCCATTCCATAAAACCCTCCACTCTAACTGACCAGCCTTCTGGAGGCCAGTGGAGGGTGAAGCTATGAGCAGACCTTGGTGTTTGAGACCCACTTCTGTAATCTTGAACCGCTTAGGAGATTCCTGTGTGATGACCTCATCATTTTACATGTCATGACAATCTTGATGCATATCTCTTAAGAGTGGGTCTCTTTCTAGGTAGGCAGGATCCGGGCAAGGTGTGGATGTTCGCAGGGCAGATATGGCAGGCATTGGCCACTTTATTAGGTACTCCTTCAGAACTGCCTGAAACCTTTGTGGCATAGATTCAACAAGGTACTGGAAACATTCCTCAGAGAGTTTGGTCCATATTGACATGACAGCATCACACAGTTGCTGCAGATTTGTCGGCTGAACATCCATGATGAGAATCTCCCGTTCCACCACATCCCAAAGGTGCTCTATTGGATTGAGATCTGGGGACTGTGGAGACCATTTGAGTGCAGGGAACTCATTGTCATGTTGAAGAAAGCAGTCTGAGATGATTCCAAATTTATGACATGGAGCGTTATCCTGCTGGAAGTAGCCATCAGAAGATGGGTACACTGTGCTCATAAAGGGATGGACATGGTCAGCAACAATACTCAGGTAGGCTGTGGACTTTAAACCATGCTCAGTTGGTACTAAGGGGCCCAAAGTGAGCCAAGAAAATATCCCCCACACCATTACAGCAGCAGCAGCAGCAGCCTGAACCGTTGATACAAGGCAGGATGGATCCATGCTTTCATGTTGTTGGGGCCAAATTCTGACCCTACCATCTGAATGTGGAGCAGAAATCCAGACTCATCAGACCAGGCAACGTTTTTCAATCTTCTATTGTCCAGTTTTGGTGTTGCTGTGTGAATTGTAGCCTCAGTTTCCTGTTCTTAGCTGACAGGAGGGTCACCCGGTGTGGTCTTCTGCTGCTGTAGCCCATCTGCTTCAAGGTTGGACGTGTTGTGCGTTCAGAGATGCTCTTCTGCAGACCTCGGTTGTAACCAGTGGTTATTTCAGTTACTGTTGCCTTTCTATCAGCTCCAACCAGTTTGTCCATTCTCCTCTGACCTCTAGCATCAACAATGCATTTTGGCCCACAGAACTGCTGCTCACTGGATATTTTCTCTTTTTGGGACCATTCTCTGTAAACCCTAGAGATGGTTGTGCATGAAAATCCCAGTAGATCAGCAGTTTCTGAAATACTCAGACCAGCCCGTCTGGCACCAACAACCATGCCACGGTCGAAGTACCTAAAATTACCTTTTTTTTCCTCATTCTGATGCTCGGGTTGAACTGCAGCAGATCATCTGGATCATGTCTACATGGCTTAATGCATTGAGTTGCTGCCATGTGATTGGGTGATTAGAAATTTGCATTGACATGCAGTTGGACAGTTGTGCCTAATAAAGTGGCCAGTGAGAGTATCTACTACTTATCCCAATACCTGCCTTTCACCATTCATCCAGAATGCTCACACCAGCATCATTTGTCTGCATGCACAGAGTGAAAGAGTCCCCTCTTGCAGGTTTTTTTCATCCTCTTTTCTGTACTGTTCCATATTGTTCTCCATAAGTTGTTAACAAAGTGTTTTTACATGAGTGGACATCCAACATGCAAATGAGATTTAAATATTCATCCACTGACCTTCTGGCGTGCAGCTGCGCTGGTCCGAGGGCCCCCACAATGTGTAATCGCTGTAATTCAAGGTCTGCCAGGGAGCTTCATGTCACAGTGATTATCATTTACCACTGGCATTAATATACATTACTCATTCAGTTAGGCGGGGTACACTTTGACCGCTCGGGCTGCACAAAGTGTACCGTTCATCCTGCACGCAGAAGACTGGAGGAGAAGAGAAACATTAATCCTATTATTCAGTCTGGGTTCATATTTTAAAGTTACACTTATTTTTTATATTTATGATAATCACGGCTAAATTAAGCAATTAACTTTAAAATGAAAAAGAGTTTTAAAATCTGCTCATTATTATCATTATGCTGTTGGAAATGATCGTCCCTTTTTCTTCTCTGAATTGGAGTGGGCAGGTTTTCAATTATTGCATCATGGGGGACGAACAGAGCACAGCACATGAGACGTTAACAACAATAGGGCCACATTTACCTCTCCAGATTTAAACTGGGATTTTTTTTTTCCTCACACAGTTACACAAAGGCAGAGTTTTCAAATCACACGGCAACTGCCTGCGACGTCTTTCATCACCTGCAACTTTCTAATTAATGCGGCTCCGTCACTTACCCACACATTTTCAAACCACAAAAGAACATGAAATGTGTTTCCAGTGTGATGGCAGCTACATGTAAGGCAGTGAAGCTAAGTCTGCACAGTAAGAGGCATAAAGTGGGATGTGGGTTTGCTTGTTCCTGAGATGTAAGTCTGTAAGCGGAGATGTAAAACCTGTTTGGCTAGGCTCAAGCGCCGTTGTTTGTTTAACGTGAGAGAAAGCCTCATTAACGAGCAGCCGTGTCTGCAGAGTCTTCAAGAGGTGCGTGCAGAGCAGAGGAAGGGCAGAGAGAGCAGAGGTGAACAGTCTGGGCACTATCTTTCTCTAGGAAAGTTTTCTTCTGTTATTACACGTATAAAATGAACCTAATGTAAATACGACATCCATAATTACAACATAATGTTTAGACACGTTTCTATCATGTTTCATTTTGTATTTTTTAGTGGAATAAAAACTGAATACTGAATAAAAAGGATGTGTTTAATTCACTCGCACCACCCTGGCTCTCTGAAGCGTGACTGTTTTTTTTCTTTTTTTTTTCCCCAACAAACATAACATTAAATAACCAACCATGAGTGAGGCAGCACCAAGCGGCAACCTCCGGTCTGAGAATATGAGACAATGCTGAAGTGCTAAAATCTGCTGTTTCTTGAGTGTTCGCTGGAAGTAGCGGAAGTCAAATACACACCAAGCCAAAAAAAAAAAAGCCATTTTCAAAGCAGAAATTAACCTATTTACAGCCTGGTTCAAAAAATGTCTCCTGTCTGAGTCGCTAATTTTACTACCGGCTCCCACTGCACGGGGGTGAATTTTTGTCTAACTCGGCCGTAATGAGGATATTAAGATTGCAAGCTCCCCCAATAATAGGCACAGCTTAGGGTCACGTGACCGACAGGCGCCCTATGGTTGTAGGCGAATCCCTTGCCACCATCAATATGGCCGCTGTAGCTGATGTGCTTCATTTGGGTTTTTAACACATTGGAAAATACATGTGCTGTTCAACAGTGCTTTAACAAAGCAGTTTGTTTGATTCCAGAATTCCAGATTCAATATGGATCTTTCTAAGACTCAGGGACATCTGATGTGAACCAGCTCCTAAGGACTTCCTCTCTCCATCCACTTCATCAGACACATGGGTTGTGTCCAAAATCACTCACTCATCCCCTCCTCCTTACTAACTTTACAGGGAATTAGATGTAGTTGAGCTGTGAGACATGCTCGTCCAAGAGTTAAACACAGAGCTCAGTGTTATTCTTTGACAGTAGGTGATGTTGTTTCATGTTAACAGTAATTATTGATCATGTAATCAGCCATTTCTTCTGTTTGAGCCAGATGGCATATATTGCTCACATTGGGCCTAATTGTGCGTATTCACGTTTGACGTACAAACCTGTGATTCATCAATATTTTCTTGCTTTAATTTTTACTTACTCTGTTAACAAAAGTTGAACCTCCTCAAACCATTTGTACATACAAACAAAGATGACCACCTCTCTCAGAAAATGTAAACACACACTTTAAACTCACATCATGACATATTAATACTACTTTCAGTAAAAGAAAAAAAGTCTTTAATATAATTCAATAATAAAAACTGTGACTGACTAAATGTATTAAATAACCATGAAATTGAGTCTTAGATTAAATGCTTAGTTTTAAAATTCAAAACATCACTATATTTATTTTAAGGTCAGTTTTGATGTTAATGAAATATTTGGGTATGGTTAATACAACACTGAACATGTGTTCAGAGTAAGAACATTTCTATGCATTTATCAGCAAATGAGGCCCATAGTGAGGATCACTAATGCACTGCTTTTCAAAATGCATTGTGGGATACATTGACTGGGTATGACCATGCTCACTCAGATTTCAGACAGCACTATAAAATGGCATATTAACTATAAAGTGAATAGGAGTGATATTGGACACAGCCCCGGACACTTAGCGCCGTCAGGATGAGGCACAGAGCAGCTTTACACAGCACAGAGTGGAGATGCTAACAGCTCACCTCAGGTAAAATCTGGAGCTGTTCAGGAGGATTCAGGTATTTCTGAGTGTCTACGTGGGGATTTGGGATATTGTTACATATTTTCAGTAAGAATTCTTAAAACCAAACTATACTTCAGTGTTTTCTCAAGCCTAAAGTTATATTTGACTTTCCGAAACTGGTTCAAGCACAGAAATGCAAACACTGATGTGATCAAAGGCTGAATTTTACATACAGTATGTTTTAATCATGAGGACAACGTGTTCCTCAGCTTTGGATGTAACGTTTGGTACCACAGGCTCTTCAGCTGGGTGTGCTCACAAAAAGGGATCATTGTTTCTCATATTTTTGTTCAGGAAAGGATAGTACATGGTTGGGATTCATGTTACTTTTTTACTCTAGACCTTGTTTCAGTCACCTTTTACCTGATAAATTAAGATGAAGTCATTAACTTGGGTATACGAGGAGGATCAATCCTTCAATCCTGGAGGGTAGCAAACTGACATGTAGAACAATAAGACCCAGCGTAGAGAGATTGTTGGAGGCCAAATGTCTAAGGTGCTATATGTGGAGACGGAACAACCCAATCAGAACAGTGAGGAACACACCGAACTTTAACTGTGCAGAAACAGAAGCAGCTGTGCCCTGTGTGTTTTTGTCTCCTGGATAAACTTGTCTTAATTTAACTGTTGGATATGAGCCATATCCACGTCTACACATCCCCTCCACAGTGAGGCACTTTGCATTAACTGTGGCTCTTGTGAACAACAGGAATATGAACTTACACACAAACTGTCCAGGGCTCTGTCTCCTAGCACATCTGCTTCTTTGATTTTATCGGTCTACTACGCTGTAAAAAATATGTTTAATATGATTTTAAACCTGCTGAGCCAAAAATAGAGAGAACACACTGATGTTTACAGCATACTGACTTGCTCAGTACATCAAAACTCAGATTATCAAGATAAGAAACAAAATATTTAAATTTGCTGGTGAATTATTTTACGCTTATCATGTTTCCTTTGGTGATGCCATTTGACAGTTTGACGGGACTGATTCTTTAACTGGTTCAAAATTGTAGAAATTGCATATGAAATATTATGACACCAAAAGACATGCAAACTACAGTTTTAATCAAATTTCTAACATGTTTCAAGACACATGTGTGAAACTCAAGGCCCACAGGCCGAATGTGATCTGCCATGTCATTTCATGTGGCCTGAAAGACCTTAAAAAGTCTGTCTTACAATGGATTAGTCAAAAAGTTACATTAAGAGGCTGCACGGTGGCGCAACGGTTAGCTCTACAGCCTCACAGCAAGAAGGATTTCCAGCTTAGCAGGTGGGCCTTTCTGTGTGGAGTTTGCATGTTCTCTCGGTGCACGCGTGGGGTCTCTCTGACTCCACAGTCCAAAAACATGCTTACGAGGTTAATTGAACACTCTTAATTGTCTGTAGGTGTGAGTGTGCTCATGAAACTCTGTTTGTCTGTGTCAGCCCTGTGCGTATACCCTGCCTTTCACCCAATGCCAGCTGAAATAGGCTCCAGCCAGCCACGACGTTGAACAGGATAAGCGGTTTGGAAAATTCCCATCATACCTACTGACTATGTTACCCACAAAGTGATGGCATCCCGCCACTAGATTGCAGTGTTTTCGCCGTTTTCCGAGCTGGTGGAATTGAGAAATAAAACAGTGTTCCCAAAATGTCCAGGAAGAGAAAAGTTGATGCAGAGTGAAGGCTGTTTCAGAAAAGATGGGAAAGGAGAAAAACCTGTATGTCTTTTGTGTTATGAGGCTGTAGGGGTTGTCAAAGAGTACAGTCTACATTGTCATCTTGACACCAAACACAGCCAAGTATGTCAAAGTGAGCCTTCAAGTAAAAAAAAAAAAACAAATAGAGCAAGATTTAAAATGTAAACTGCAACCACAGCAGGATGTGTTCAATAAAGCCACAACCATGAACAATGGAGCTGTGAAGCTAGCTTTATGTGGCTGAAGAAGTTGTCCGTGCTGCAAAGTTTTTTTCAGAGGGTGTATTTGAGAAGCAGTAGTTGCATTTATATTACATTACACTTAGTTACATTTAGCTACATTTTATACTGTCTTACAGTTACAGCTGGCCCTTTGAGGGCAACCACCACGCTGATGTGGCCCTTAGTGAAAATGAGTTTGACACCCCTGATTTAAGAGGTTTAAAGCTGATTTTTCATACCAACCCTTCTTTATCACCTTTATCATCTACTGTTGGAACAATCACGTCACTAGAAACCAGCTGTTCATCTTGTGTCGATGGTCTTGTTTGTTTTTGTAGGTCCATCCATCTGCAGCAATTGGAGCAGTGATCACAGTCCTGGGACAGGGCCTCGGCGGAATTATGTGGAGGCTGAGACGCATGAAAGCTGAATTCACAGCAACGAGAGAGGCGATGCTACAAGCAAGCAATGACATCAATAGAGCCGGAGGTCAAAGAATGATGGCTCGTGCACTCCTCAATACAACCCGAGGAGGAGGCGGAAACGCCCGCATGGCTGAAAACCGCAGCAGAGCCCGGGACGGTAGTGCTGGAGCACGCCTGGGCCAAGGGGAGAGTGACAACGACTCAAATGCTTAAGACACCAACAGAAACAAAATTGAAAGACCCACGAACCAGGCCGTACGTGAAGAACAGGATTGGACATTTAAAATCAACTATGGACACAAAAAGACAATGCCTTACATGACAACAAAATTGGACATCAAATCAACTATGGACACTAAAAGACAATAAATAATTACGCAAAGTTCTGTAAATGTAATCAAAATTTATATTACTCTAATGAAATGTGAAAAAGAGGAGACTAAATATTGAGTAAACGGGGACGGGACTAGATAAGCTCTGCTTCTCCCGTCTTCCCTTTCGGACATGTACAATGTGATCATCTATTGACAATGTGTGATGTTGTATATGTGTGTCGACATGACCGAAATAAAAATCAATTCAATCTGTCCCTCTTTTACCTGTTATCCTTTTCAGGGTTGCAGGTGGCAGGAGCCTATCACAACTGTCTTCAGGCAAGAAGTAGGTATACCCTGAACTGGTCTCCAGCCAATAATAGGGCTGACACACAGAGACGGACAACCTTTCACACACACAGTCACACCTTCAGGAAATTTAGAGTGACAAATTAACCTAATGAGCATGTTTTGGGACTTTGGGAGGAAGCTGGAGAAAGTCACATAAACACCAAGCCAAAAAAAGCTGTGTACACTGCAGAGATAAACATATTTATAGCCTGGTTCAAAAAAAATGTATCCTGTATGAATCAGATTTCTGTATCAGCACACACTGCACCGAGGGTGATTTTTTCTAAGTGCAGTGTTTTAAGATATTGGGCTCTAATTTCGTGGCGCAGCACAGGGCAGGGGGCGCAAGCCTGGCGCACCCTGCGCAGTGCTAATTTCGTGCGGCGCACTGCAGTGCGCTGCCAATTTGACAATTTGGTAGACCGTCTGCGCAGAGATGGGTGTGACTGCGTGTGACTCCAGGGGGGGTTGACGGTGCACCAGGGGGAGGTGTTGGCAGATTCATGTTGGCACAGTGACAATTTTGTGCCAAAAACAGTGCAGAAAGTGCGCTGAAAGCTCACCAGCTCCAACCTGGTCTACCCTCGGCGCAAAGAGGAGCACACCCTCCGCAGCTGTAATTTGGTGACAGGCGCACGCACATGTCAACAAAGCCTCAGAGGCAGGTTTCCAGAGTGTTAGGCACATTTTAATGCAATAAACAATCACAGTAATCACTATTTAATGTAACTGTCTGAACCAGCATATACATTTGTATCTATATTAACTGTCCCGTCACATCTGATGTCAGATTAAAGCCGTTTGTCATAATGGAAAGTTAACCTGACGGCAGCTGGAAGTTTGATGCACATCTTACAATTAAACAATAAACAGCCTTATCATCTGATACTGAGTATATATCTGGTTCTCTCATTTCATTTAATTCAAAGAAAAGAGGGAGAGAAAAGACAAAGAAAAAAGAGACAAAATAAATGTATGTCACTCAGGATTTACCCGTGATTTCCCATATTTCTCTGTTTAAGTCTTTATTTTTAACGTGATCTAAAAAGATGGAGTACATTATTGTAAGGAGGATGAGGCGGAGACACCTGGAGAGTATACAGTATATCACCAAAGGTTCTGCTATTTGGTGATGACAAACCAGGAGTGCAGGTGGATCAAAAGTATTCTGAATGGATAAGCCAGCTGTGTAACTGTCTCTTCATTTTGTTCTCCTATTAATGACAAAGGAACAGATTACATTTGTCCCGGGAGCTGGCACACACTGTGACGCGCTTGGTGTCCTCTGATGCGCCCCGCTGTCCATTGACCTGCTGCAGGGACAGCGGCTCTGACCGTCTCTGCTACGGGCTCTTTCCAGAACACTTTCCGCGGTGCTGGGGATCAGTCAGACCAATTAGACGCTGCGCCTCAGCCGCATGGCATTTAAAGGCGAGGAGAGGCGCTCATTTGATCGGTGAAAACAGCGCTCGGCTGTGTTAAACCCACTCACAGCTTTTCTCCTCCCTCTCTGCCATTTGCGCAGAGGGAGGCGTGGACTCGCTCTTCTGCGCTCATCTGCGCCTCCCTGCGCCTTGATTGCGCCTCTCTTGGCACTGCAGGAAACTTGCAAAGTGCGCCGGTCACGCCCTGTCCGCACGGCGAAGACCGGCGCAGGGCAGGTGCGCCTGCAGTTGCGCCTGGTCTATGAAATTAGAGCCCATTAAGTTTGCGATTTCACAGAGGCTCAGCTCACCTGACTGACAGGCGCCCTATAGCTGTTAGTGTGGAGACTCAATGCCGGCCTTACTTCCAATATGGCCGCCCTAGCTGATTTCCCTCAAAATCTGTTTCAGAAACATATGGGTGACGTCAGGGAAACAACATCCATTATTTATACGGTCAGTGGTTTGAACTGGTGACCTTCTTGCTGTGAGGCAACAACACAAACCACTTCACCACTATGCAGCTCGTTTTGAAATTCATGCAGAGGAATTATTGTTGGCATCAAAAAGTCATTTTCAAATATTAAATATGTTCAACAATCACGGTATTTTTCCTCTTAGTCTTGATGATCCTGGGACTTTATTCTAACGTGTTTTCAATTGTTCATCCCACACTTCCACTTAAACATGCTGCAGAGGACTGCAGAGCCTTTTGTCGTGACAAGTGAGAGCTGTGGAGTAATGCTTCGCTGATCAAAAGAGCTATTTAGTGAAGTAGATATCAGAGATATATGTCTCATCATTATTCCCATGCTATATAACACTGTGGTCCCTGAACTCCCCGCGCCTGTCCACAGAGAGCACTCCTAGTTCCTCCTCTTCCACAGTCTCTTGACCACAATAATAATGGGGGGTGTGAGCACACAGCCCTCTCCAGTTTGTGCGGAATGGTTTCAGAGGGACATCCTGACTTTGGGGGCATTTAAAACATCAGAAACTTAAATTTAATACTAAGAACTTTATTTTCCACAGTTGAGAGGGATCTGGAGTGCTGGTCTGAGATAAGGAACGGTCTTTATTCAGCCGGCTGTTTCATAGTTATAAGCAAGTAAGATAAAAGATTAGTTAAAAAATACCACTGGATAAGGAAAATAACATTATTTATAATCTTTAATGTTTTCAATGAATGTCTAAGCAAAAAACAAAATGAGCCAGAGACCACTTTTTTAAGACATATATGTTTTTCTACAGTTGTATATTTCATATCTTAACTTTTTGTGTATTCTGTTTACAGTGTACAGCTAATTTCAACGTTATTTTCTTGTTAATTGCACAAACACACCAAAGAGAGGTGTAGAGACTACAGACTTCCAGAAGCCACGTTGCACATGTTGCCGAGCTGTGTTGGATTTTTGGCTGTTTTTAACAGTTTTTAATAGTGCTGTCAGGCGATCAAAAAAATTAATCTAATTAATTACATGATTTGTAATTAATTAATCTAATTAATCGCATTTTAATCTCATATCTGCTTAAGGTCCCAAAATAAAGAATTTGAATTCCAGGACATTAAAATTACATTAAAAGACAAAAAAAAAAACATTTAGAAATAAGGTGGGAATATAAACAACACATTTTTAGGTACCCTGAGGCATAAGGAACAAATGATAAAAGTGTTATGTTTCTATCTTTACAAAATCTACACAGTCCTGCACCTAAGATAAGCTGATTTGATTTTTTGGGACGTTTTTTACTTCTGTTCACATTTTTACTCAATGTGGACTCAATTTTCACTGCGATATGAACTTCTATACTTCTATGAGGTCAGGAGAACCAGAGCTAAAAACTGTGAGGAACTATGTACAAAACACTTTATTCAAGTCTTGGATCAAAGAAAAGTGAAGTATTCTCGGTTTAACATGCTCTGAACACACAAACTGTTGCTCATTGGTGCAGAGCAGCCCCAAGCTGAAACATGACACCAGGAAGATGGAAGGAAATTTTCAAAGAATTCTTTAGATTTAAATACAAGACATTTTTCGATCATTCAGGGCTTGTTTGATGCAGTAGAGAGTGTAAAATTACCTGTTTTTTACAGAACTGAGCTAGAGCAAACGGTTGATTTTCTGCAGATTTTCAAAAAGGACGTGTGAATAAACGAGATGTGGATGGCAGTCCCCTTAAAGGATAAGTTCGGTTCATACAGCTTTTACATTGTTTATAGAATGAAGTAGAACAAAATACTCACCCAGAAGGTTTTCCTGATCCAAGCAGTGCTTCGGGAGGTATTTCCAAAATCGTGCAGCAGACGTCCGTATGATGGGATCCATCGGGGCAGAGACAGCGCCGCTCCTTAAAACGGCAATAATCGTCCAAAAACCCATGTTTTTCACCTATATTCCATCATGGTCGGCTCCGAGATAGTCCTCTGCTGCAGTCTGTGTCACTCCAGACAGCGCTGTGCGGCTGTACTGACCTCTGAACTGATGAAGACTTTGTGTACGCTTGCCCCTCAAAGAAAGGAGTCAGTGCTCAAGAGAGTACTGCGCAGTTTTAGGAGCGGCGCTGTCTATGCCCCAATGGATCCCATTTTACGGACGTCCGCTGCACAATTTTGGATCCAAATATCTCCTAAAGCACTGCTTGGATCAGGAAAACCTTCTGGGTGAGTATTTTGTTCTATTTCATTCTATAAACAATGTAAAAGCTGTATAAACCAAACTTATCCTTTAACAGCGCTCTTCTCTCCCCCCGTTCAAAGCATGTTGCTAGATGTGATACATTCAGGGACCGTCAGAAATTTGAAAATCTGACGAGAACACCACTTTTTCCATGGAGGACAAACGGTTTGTAAATGCTAGACATTTGAAAATAAGTGCATCTTTGAACGCCTCGTGGGTTTGGGATCCAGATTAATCTGCGTTCATTTTTATGACGCTTTAATTAGCTGTGTAATAAATTAATCTAATTAACGCGTTAAAATGACAGCCCTAGTTTTTAAGCAAATTTTTGTTTTGACTACTGGGTACGCATATTTCTCAGTTGTCCCTGTGTATCTAGGAGGATCTCCAACTGCTCAGCTCTCTGGATCTTTAAGTTTCAAGGTAAAACAAACAGTGAATTTTCACTAGGGGCCATGGCCCCGCTTACCTCACCGCTTGGCTGTCAGAGCTGCGCCGATCTCAGTAAGAAGATCTGTGAACTGGAGCAAAGGATCTCTACTCTTTACAAAATCCAGGACGCCGAGAAGATCATGGACACAATTATTTTCGGCTCGGCACCAGCTACCTCAGGTGCTGAGTCGGAGGACACAATCCCCGGTGCACTTTCAGCCGCAGATGAGGCTCCCATTTTCCCCGGCCCTGTAGCAGCTCCTGCCACGGTTGCAGCTCCTGCCGCGGTTGCAGCTCCTGCCGCGGTTGCAGCTCCTGCTACGCGACCGATGCCTGTGTCGAATTACCCCGATCATCCATGGGTCCATATGGGAGCAAAACCCAAAGCATCAACCTGCTCGTCACTTATTCCTCCTTCCGGGAAGACATGGCAAGCTGATGGATGACTTTGGAGTGAACCCCCCGTTACACTCCACACCGCGTCAACCCGTGCTCTGGACGGCCACTCGGAGGGATAGGTGCCGTACAGTGCGACCGTCTCCACCTTCCTCTCCTCCACCCCTGGATATCCCGCTGTCCAACAGGTTCTAGATCCTGGACATGGACGATTTTCCACCGCTGGGAGAACAACCGAAGACCCAGGTCTCATCGTCATCCTCCCGACGCAGGCTGCTTAGAGAGGCAGTGTCCAGAAGAGGCTCTACGGGACCCGTCCCCCCTCGTGAAGTCCAGAGTCCACCGTGACTCCCTCGCTGCAGCGCACAGTGGCTGCTGCCGCACATCCGCCGCTGGTGTCCAGGGAGGTTTCCGTGCCTCCACCTCCGTTCCCCTGTCACAAAAGCCTTTATAATTAGAGGTAAATAAATAAAGGTTCATCCTCTTCTGGCTCTGATATGATAAAACGTGTCTTTAACATCCTGAGAACATAACAGGATGATAAAGAAGTGGGACTATTAGTAAACCAAATCTCCAGTTTTTCAGATAGCTAGCTTGGATCAGCAGCTTCAGCAGCCAGTGAACCAGCGACATCGGTTTCAGGTTGGTGAATTTACTTAGACTGAGAGGGGGGGAATCCGTGAATCGTTCATTAAATTGATATTCAATTGTGTATCAAAAAACAAAACACTGAAAAACAGTTTGTTTTCTGATTTTTTTCTTTTTGAAGTGAAATCATGCAGAAAAGTACCACAAGTTTTTGACACATACCTGCTCAGCTGAAAAGTTAGAAAGAAAGCTAACTCGCTCTTCATCTTTGTGCTGCTCTCTAAGTTCCTGAAAGCGATTGAAAGTTGAGCCAAGATTAACCCTTGTTTAGGAGAGCGCTTTATTTTTTTGGCTTTTTGTTTCACTTTGGTTGTTTTTCTTCCTCTCTGCTAAGTCCAGTACTGAGCTGCTCTGATTAGCTTCTTCCACTCGCTAACCAGCTGGGCCCGCTGTGATTGGCTGAAGTAATCACACTACCCTCCATCAAGAAACACCCCAATACAACCAAATCAGACAGGAGGCAGACACTGACATTGACACACACGTGTAGAGGCCTAGAGGAGACAATTGAGCAGGATTATTCCTGAAAGAGTTGAATTTTTTTTTTTTAAGGGAAATTCTGTAGACTCTACCTTCAAATATGGTACAATGTCTCTTTTATTCTACTGTTCTTGGTCTTTGTTGCTCCTTATTAATCAGAACAAACTTCTTTTTCTTTAGACTGTGGCTCAGAAGTGGTCAAATCTCATAAATCAACATTCATTACAGAATACTTGAGTATGCCACATTATTTTTAAATGAAGATGAATGAGTTTTCAGTTTTCACAGAGGGACTCTCAAGTTTATAAATCCTCTTTGTCTCTGTTGCTCCCTGCGTCTTTCTCCTGCTTTCTTACTCTCCTTTCTGCTCTTATGAATCGAGCGTCATGAGGATGCGGTGTAACCGGAGATAAACAGCATTTATCTTCTCTATTGTCCCTGAATAACCCTCTGGCCCATTTCAGGTTTATTAGCCTCTTTATTGCAGTAGTGTGATGGTAAAGTACTAGGCATATTCATCTCTCTGGTAATCTTTATACTGCGTTTATATGGATAGCACCCCTCAGAAAATGAACTTTCATTCATACCAGCAATTAAGACCTGCTGCAGTTTGTCTTAGCCACCAGGGAATGAAACAACCTGAGGAATCACTCTGCTAATGATGGCCTGTCAACCATTCAGCTGTCTGGAATAAATCGTCAAGATCTGCTCATAAACAGCTATTCCCCGAACACACACACACACACACACACACACACACACACACACACACACACACACACACACACACACACACAGAAGAAAACTTTACTCTGTTGTCAGCTCTGTACCCCAGTTCCTTCCTATGATGTGTGAAATGAAGGAGGACGCTTTCTGTGTGGTGTTCCACTGACAGAGATCAGATGTTTTAAAATAAGTCCAGAAATGTTGGTAGTTTCTCCTTGAAGTTCTGCTCTGAAAAGTTGCGATCACATCCTCAGAGGATGCCCAATCATCTCCAACTTCATTTCTCCCCCTCAACAATATCATACGTCAACCCTGATGCCATTTGCTCTCATCAGATCTGCTTTGTGATTGTTAACCAACACCATCCATCTTGCACTCATCTCTGCAGCCTTATTAGTCCTTAATTCAGAAAATTTGAAATGTTTAATATCCCAAGATGGATTGTAATGTAGCTTTGTCAGATTCAATTTCACTGATCATATTTAACCTTCAGCCTGTAACTCACTCACACGTTTAAGGACTGCATTACCATTATCAGCTGTTGGACCTGCTTTCAGAGGCCACTCAGAGTGACGTCTCTGATCATTTCTTTCTGCTGCTGCAGACTGAATGGAAATTTCTCATTTGTCATTTTTTATGATGAGTGTGTTTGAGGCAGCTCTGTTTTTCTCTGGCATTAGACGAGTATCTGCATTCAAATTCACATTTATTGTTCAACAGCACAATGAAAGTTGAGTCGGAGGCTTTCATTGTGTTATTGTCAACTGTTATGGCAACTGACGCTAAGCTAAATGCTCGGGTGATTGTCCACTTATTCAGAGTCAGTGCCTCTGTCACTTTGGATGAAACATGTAGCGACAATGCTGCACTTTGAGCACAGTGAAGAGCTGTGCCATCAGTGTTTTTCTGCTCTAATGCTGTTTTTGTTTCATGTACATCATCAAGGTTAGACTTTCTGCTGGCTGTTGACCAAAGTGTGTAATTTAGCATTTAACCAATGCGATACCTTAACTCCTTCAGCAAATACTTCCAAACCCATCTGTGAGTGATGTGCAGTACAAACTGCAGCAGATAAAGCCTGTGTGTGTTTAAGGATTTTCCTCATACTGGATGATACTAAAGCACTGTTTATATTTGTCTGGCCACATATGAGGTACTGTCATTGAGAAAAAATTACAAGACCACTGTTGCTTTCTTCTATTTCTCTGTTTCTTAATGCCTGGTACACCTTAAAGGGCATATTGTGGGTTATTTATTTATTTATTTATTTATTTATTTATTTATTTATTTATTTTTGTATAAATTAATAATTTACATCATCTTACAAAGGCTGTAGAATAAGTCAATAATTGATTTTTTTTGTTTTTCAACAAAATAAAGGCACAAATTTAGAGGAAGAAGGGACTGTTTTCAGTAAAGCTGTTTAAAACACTCTCTTTGTTAACATGGCGTCATATGTTGTAGCAAAAGGGACTCACGTCTCCTTACTCCACTTTGGGCTAATGTGAATAACAGGTGGTAGTGAGTGAGACTGGGCATTTCGGGTGGTGTTTATTCAGAATCAGAATCAGATTATTGTATTGATCCCCAAGGGGAGATTTCATTTCAGTTACATCCCTTTCAAGACATATAAGAAAACAAACATGGGGAAACACAGAAATGGGATTAACCTAGGAGCTGCCAGCTACCCAGCGCCCCTTTGCAATAGACATCGAAAAAAAGCAACATTGGGAGAAGGGGTGGGGGGGTCAATTCCAGACTATTCCCAACAGGGGATGTAGTTTCAGATTGAGAAAAAAACACCTCAGCATATAAGCGTGTAACACTTATGAGGTAGTTACAGTACACTAGGACCAATGTTAGGTTCGACTACTGGAGTAGTGATTGATGTACCATGCAATAAATAACCACAGACCAGAAAATAAGTTTAAATTGCTGGCTTGAAATGTTTAGTAAATGACAAACAAAAACATTTAACATGCAAAAGACATACAATTTCAATATCAATAAAGAAAAATGGAATATTTTTCCCTTTTTTGTTCAAGTTTTTTCAACTTATGAATACCATTTTAGAGTTAAACCTGTGTTTTGGCTTAGAAAATATATTTTGTTCTCAACCTAGGTTTTTGTATTTTAATTTCTAGTTTTATCTTTTAATCTATTTGAGTTAACTCAGTTTTTCTTTTATCCTGAATAAAGTCTAGTTTTATTTCAGTTTCAAGATTTAGTTCAAGTTCTGTTAAGTTCCCTTTTTAAGGTTCAACCATTCCTCATTTTGTTTGTATAACAAAACAATTACACCTTCAATGATACCAATACATCAACATGTATGGCTAACAAAACTAAAATATTCAAAACACAAACTCAAAATAATTCAGCAAAAGACTGAACAGTTTGTTGATCACAAATAAATGTCTTTGTCCTTAAATGAAATCCTTTGATTGTCCTGGATTGTTAATCCAGTGTCTCTGAGAGTCTTCTGCAGTTTTACAGGGAGATATGGATAAATCCTACCAGTTCTTGATGAAACCGCACAAAATCCAGCAGAGGGCGTTTTGCTTCAGTGTGATGCACAGTTCAAGGGATCCTGGGGTGGTTCGCCATCTTGTATTTCGCACGTGGACTCGAAAGTTCAGAATTTTCCAGATCCAACCTTAATGGCCTACAATAATATCCAAAATAATATACATAAAAGCAAATAATGCATCTGGTAGCTTCAAACATAACTAAAAGTCTGTTTTAGCTCATTCAACACTTAATAAAGCGACGCACTCGCCGTCGCGGCGGTGAGAAAAACTAGCATCACAGGACAGTGAACTACAGGCTCATGCTCATTCTCAGCACAAATTCCACCTTATATTCACCATTTCAGCAAAAAAATAATAATAATAATCTGCTACTTAACCTTTCTATTTCCATGAAATGACTAATACATCATGACAAACATCCTCTTACGTGTAACGAAATACTCTGTTTACACTCACCAAGTCCCGTTCAGAAATGAACACAAAATATCGCCAAATCGCGCTTACGTGGAAAGCCTAAGGCAGGAAGAGCACACCTTCCTGCCCATCATGAGCCATCATGAACGGCATAAACAGGGAGCACAGCAGCAAAATAGAAAACCAGACAGAGCAGAGCAAACATGAATAAAATAACAGGAGGAGCTGGGGTGGGGGTGGGTTGTGAAGTGCCAGCAGAGGAAGCAGGAAGTAGGTTTGACAGGAGCAGCTTAAATAGCCCGCTCTAAAAGCAGTTTTCCAATAGGAGGTGGACACAGGAGTCAGTCGAGACATCAGCTGATCTGCACTGATGATGACAGCTATGTTGTTAGAGCTTGACGTCGTAACATGCCTGAACTAACGGTATGCTTAATTAAATATTATATAAGTATATTTACAAAAAAAAAGAAAATAAAAAAAGCAACAGCTGCAAAAAAGAGAGGGTAGAAAAGTTTGCACAAGGTTCTGCATGGAGCCCGATGAGTTTGATCACTGTTCCAGGGCTGCCACCCCTCAATACTGACCACAGGCCAATGAGCACTGCATTCTCCACTGGAAGCCACAACACAGTCAGGCGCAGAGTTTCTGCACACCAACAAAATGCAGAGGTTTTGCGTGTGGGGCCAACATGAGGCACTCTGAACAGTGGCACACACTGCTCTGGTGATTCATGTCATGTCATGCACTCCATCACTGGTGACTCTGGGCAGGAGGAAGATTTCAACCCAACAGTGGCAGACTTGAACCACCAGGCATTGGCTGTGACTCTGCATAATCTCGGTAAACCCCAGAACATGGGGCCGTGTCTGTGCAGCGTGCACTAAAGGCAGCATCCTCGTTAGTATAGTGGACAGTATCTCCGCTTGTCACGCGGAAGACCGGGGTTCGATTTCCCGACGGGGAGACTTATGCTACCTACCAGCAGCTTATTCTTTGCCTACAGATACAGGGGCTTCATGCGTCCCGGACTGCTTCCTGGCCAGTGCCTTTTGCCTCTTTTCCCTCCTTTGCTTCCCTTGCTCTCAACTCATATCTAGTTTGCTGCATATGAGTCAAGGCCTGACCTAATCAAATGCCCATTGCATGTACATAAAAAACAAACAAACAAACAAACAAACAACAACAGCAGTAAATATTACATAAGTACATTTACAAAAAAAGAAGAGAAAAAAAAGCAACAGCTGCAAAAAAGAGAGGGTGGAAAAAGCTCTGCACTATGAAAAAAAGACAAAGAAGCTTGCACAAGGTTCTGCATGGAGCCCGATGAGCGCCATGACTGAGCTTTTGCCAAGAGGCAAAGTAAGTGCCAGTGTTTCCACCCGGTTTCGAACCGGGGACCTTTCGCGTGTGAGGCGAACGTGATAACCACAACACTACGGACAGCGGCTTTAAGCTTCCAGGTCTGCTTCCTGGCCAGTGCCTTTTGCCTCTTTTGGCTGCCAATCATGTTCACTGTCCAACATTTGAGTCAAGAGCACTGAAATGCCAATGGTGAACACTATCAGTTGAATTAAACAGTGAAATACCAACAACATTGATGATTAAAGTGATACAAATAACGAAAACCACAACAACAACAAAATAATATTGGCCAGGATGGAGCCTAAACGGTCCAATGACGTCACTGAGTTTTTGCTGAGAGGCAAAGGAAGAGAAGGTGTTTCCGCCCGGTTTCGAACCGGGGACCTTTCGCGTGTTAGGCGAACGTGATAACCACTACACTACGGAAACGGACAACGTGCCGTGCCTTAACAACCCGTCTGCAGAGCTGTGTCCTGAACTTCCGACACGCCAGTTGCTGGAAAAATACCAATGAAGTAGTGGGTTTTCTAGCTGCCCATGACTATCTGCAGAGAATGACAACACTAGCTGGCAGCTACAATGGCGGCATCCTTCCGCACAGGCAAGATTGTGGTTAGAGTGCACTCCAGACCCTTTCAGTGCAAATAGAAGTCAAAGGACAGGGTGTCTTGAGGAAGAGCCCATGGCTTTCTGAGCGCATGTCTTCACCTGCCTTTGGAATAGCCCCGAGACCGCACACCTCAAAAGCAGGTCCCACCGAGATTTGAACTCGGATCGCTGGATTCAGAGTCCAGAGTGCTGACCATTACACCATGGAACCAGGGCAGAGGGCCAACACACAGTCATCAAACGCTCTCTGTATATGCACATGCCAACGCTATGTGCCTTTGTCTTCTTGCGCACAATGGGACACAGGGGACACTAAGAAACAAGAGTGAAACAGACGGCAGCATAGAAAGCAGGCCACACTGGCCGCACACGCAGTTGGGCAGTCAACTGCTTGCTCCGAGCAGCATGTTGACAAAGCAGCAGTCAGATGCCTGACACGCCGTCGTGCTGTCAGTGTGCCTGCATTTGGACTGTCTCAAACTTTGGCTGTACTAGTCTTTGTGGGGCTTGAAATGGTCGTGGAGTAAGGCAGATGCTAATGTCATGCACCAGACAACAGGGCAAGGCAAAGGGAAAAGCACACACTGTCAGAAGTGGGATTCGAACCCACGCCTCCAGGGGAGACTGCGACCTGAGCGCCAGCAGCCGAAGGATAGTCCGGCAAGTGTATTCCAATATTGAAGATTACAGCCAATGGCAGTTTCGCAAATCCAACATCCTCCAACATTCTTGACCAATCACGTTTATCAATTCTTCCCTGAGTCCAACATTTAACCAGTCACGGCGCAGAAATGTTGGATTTTTTTTTTCCTTTGCCCCTCCCCCACGCTTCTCGGAGATTGTGTACACTTGCCGGTCACTGTCAAAGAAAACGGATTGACAAGCTCCCAAATCTCCCTGTACTCTACAAAATGGTAAGTATTTCGTATAAATATAGTGGTGTGTGACAACTTTTAAGAGTTATCTAAATATTTCACCTATTAATACTGTCATAGAGACGTATTTAGCTAACTTTGACGGGGGATTCCCTTTTTCGACTTGCCGGTCTGTGTCGCGAGTAAGCAATAAAACAAGAAAACTGAGCCACTAACATTTCGCTTTTTCATTGTGATTATTTCATTTTAACTTTTAACTAAATTGTACCAAGTTCCACTGTTATGGTCCGGTACAGCGCCGTTATTACACATAGGTAAATAAAAGGTAGGCTAACTGAAAACACAGTGCCGAACACAACAATGGCGGCTGGGCTGTAAACGTCAAAAGAAACGTCGGGTCCGTCAAAAAAAGTCACTTAATTGACCAAAGACTATAAGAATATATACATAGCGCAAAATCTTGTCATTCATAAGTATTTCACTTAAGTCGATATGAGCTCGGTTTAAGTAACAATGTTATTAATCCACGGACAGCCATTTAAAATTTACCTAGTTAGTTACTATGCAAGACGTTTCTCTCACAATGTTTGTTAACCAGCAAAATGTCGCGTTTCCTATAATAGTATTGTAATAATTATATCAAGTCTATTATTTCATGCACTTTAAATTGAAGCAATGGCTAATATGACATGTTTCTTTTTCTTTTTCATTCTTCTGTTACACTATTGCACAGAGCCAACATATCTGATTTACAGTTAATGTCATATTAATATAGTATTAATATCAAAACTCTCCTTAAATAAAGGCAACCAAAAAGACAAAGTCCCACAAGGCAATGTCTGACTCAGAGTGGATGTCCCGCCTGAGGAGGTTTGCCAACACAGGAACCTGGCCTGCTGATGAAGGCAACAGACCTGCTCCCAGACAGAAGAAGTGGTATGAGCTGTATCAGAGGGTGAGAGTTGATTGATTTTGGATTTTACCATGTAATCTTACTGTACCATTCACTAATATTTGCTTCAAACAAAGGATAAGGTTCAACTTTTATAGAATTAACTGAAATGAGCATTTTTTTTAACCATTTTTTAAGTAGCTGGAAAATAATGATGACTATAACATTTTTAACCAAATGTTTCTCTTTATTTTTAGATTGAGAAATGCCCAATGCAGACTCATGGCCAAATGTCTTTGTTTGGGCAGGAGAGGAAGTGCCTGTGTGGATTTCATGTGCAGAAGGTAAAACTACAAGGAGACGGTGTTTTTACTAATCAGTACACCACATAAAGCTGTGTCTACTCTGTTTAACAGCCGACCACATCGAGTGTTGCTCCCCGTTCACTCTGTGAACACAAACTACAGCAGACAGCAGCAGGCCGTCCGGCCCAGGGGGCAGCAGGAGGTTCAGCCCAGGGGGCAGCAGGAGATTCGGCTCAGGGGGAAGCTGTAAGTCCTCCTGTTAGAGGCTCTGTTGGCCAGCAGACTCTAGCAGCAAGTCTGATGGAGAGGGCTGTAGGACAACAGAGTTCTCCAGCAGGACCAAGTCTGGAGGGCCAAAAGAAGCGGCCTTATTTGACTTTGGCAATGGTAAACAGACAAATAATCATACTCATAAACTGACCATGGCTGTGACAACTGTTTTGTACCTTAATGTATATTGACAATTGTATCCCTAGTACAGCTCTAACAAAGCCCTTTGCTTCTTTGCCTTTCAGTTTACTAAGTCAAGATTTGGTGGTGCCCAGTCTGCTGCTGCCAAGCCAAATCTGAGCCTGGCCAGAAGAGTAACCAAGGTAAATAGAGATTATGTAGTAACCTATAAGCTTGAGTCATTTTTTTGGTAAATAACTATAACTGACTGCTCTACAGACCCAAGCCACAGTCACAGACCCCACTGAGGAAAGTACCAGCTCTCCTTCAAGTGTTCCCGTCCCAGTGAGTACTTTTTAAAAAACTACTCTTTTTGTAGAAGCATTTTTACAAATACTTTCTGAAGACATTACGCATAAACAATAATACATTTAAATTCCCTCGTTAACAAAATTAGATTTTAAAGTTGTAACAATACTATGGTAGTGTTTTATCTGAGTATTAGTTTAAGATTATATTCTCAAAGTCTATCACTGATGTGAGTCCTATTCCTGCTGTTTCTTAAGGCTCCAGCTTCTCATGCAGTTGATCGAGAGTCAGTGCCTGTCCCCAGTCCAGCAGCAGAAGTTGCCACAGTGTCTGTAAGTATTTAACATGTCACTTCATAGTGCGCAGAAGCTCGCAAGTCTTTAAGGTTACTATTAAGTATTTTTGTCGTTGTTTTTTTATATTACAGACTGCTGCTGACTCTGGGACAGGAGCACTGACTTCAACAGCTCACCTGCCCCGCTTGTGGTCAGAGGGTTTGCCACCTGAAGACCACAAATGGATTGAAAAATTCCTCTTGAAGTTGGGGCCCAAGGGGAAACTTCAGCTTCAAGACCATCTGAAGCTCTGGTACTTTCCTCCTCAGCCGAGCAACCTGTACAACCAGGCTCCAGCACCAGACCGTTTTTTCGCCCACCCACTCTTTGTATGGATGCCATACAAATTGTGGAAGGTGAAGGTGGTCTGCCCTAATGCAGCCTGTGAGCAGCACCAGCTCACAGGGGCAGGGCTGCACAAGAGGGCACGGCGGGTCCTTGACGTGGACAGGACCTACAATATGGTGACGGAAACCCTGACCTGCACCAAATGTAGAGCCAGCCACGTTTCTTGGAGTCAGACTGTCCTCAGGCAGCTGGACTTGGCTCACAGGTCTGAATTCAGGGTCATCCTTACTCAGAAGTAAGTAATTTCTTTTTTTCTCTCTTGCCTTGACAATAGAAATAAAAAAAAAATCTAACTAATTTATCTGTCTTTGACTCAGATACGCCTGTGACATCCGTGTGATCCGGCTTCTACGGGAGAGAGGTCTGGGTAACAGTCCAACACGGGTTTTAAAGCAGCTGAAAGAAAACCACTCAGAGGAGTGGCTTCATCGTGTTGCACGGTACACCACTGAGTGTGTTGACTTTCAGCAGCGCCCCGGACTGCTGCCCATGACTTTTCCTGAGCCCCCTGAGCCTGCTGTGGTGCCTAGCTGTAAGTGGCTCCTCTCCGTGTACAGTCAGGACATCTTGACAAGGCTCGAGGACATCAAAGCCCGGATCACATCCATCTACGGCACAATTCTGAAGATGGACTCAACAAAAAAGGTTTATATCTTTTCTCCTTCATTAATACAGGAAACTTATATTATTAACTAGTCCCATTAAATCAAGAGTCCTGAAAATAATCACAAAGGGCCTTTTAATTTTTTGTACTTTAGATCGTCAAGAAGCTGGCAGGCACAGCTAAAGGGACCGCTCTCTGGCTCACCTCTGTGGGAAACGAGTATGGTCAGATCCTGATCAGTGTTCTGACCGCTCAGGAGGGAGCAGGCCTGGACATGATGGCAGCAGACCTGGTGAAGCGGTACCAGCAGGCTGGTGTTGATCCCCCTGTTGCCTTGTATGTGGACTGCGACTGCTGCTCCAGTACAGGGGAGACCAGGCTGAAGACCAGGTTCAGTGGATGGCAGGACCTCATCATTCGTCTTGACATCTGGCACTTCATGCGCCGACTTGCCCTGGGGTGCGTGACAGATGCTCATCAGTTGTACCCAATCTTTATGTCACGCCTGTCAGCGTGCATATTTGAGTGGGATGCAGCTGATTTAGCTTTGTTGCGTGAAGCGAAGAAACAACAGCTTCAATCCCAGGGCTTGCCAGTCACTGATGCTGACATCAGCAGAAACCTGTCCAGGGAGGAGCTGGCTCTACACTGTCGGCGGAGAACCCGGGGTGAAGTGGCCACCACCCAGCTGCTGGAGGAGCTGCTGCTGGGGCTCATGGGGACCAGCGGTAATGACTCCCTTGGAGTTCCCCTGTTTGACATGGAGAGGATGGAGCACATCTGGAATGTCCAAAAGAAGCATGTCAAGTGCATCCAGGACCCACCAGGTGTGGCTCTCTACATCAAAACAGGAGAGCTCACAAAGGGAGGTGTGCAGCTACCCACCTACAGGTGTGCAAGGGGCTCTACATCTTTAGAGTCCTTTCATTTACACCTCAACCGCTTCATCCCAGGTTTGTGTTTGTGTTATAGTTATGTTAATGTGTCACAAAGTCCAAGAATAAAAATATATTTAAAGTTATGTACTAATGTATCATGTCCTTGATCACCAATTTTACCTACTTACCTGTTTATCCCCAGGAACCAGTGCCAACAGCCTGAATTTCCAGGTTTACCTGCTGGAAGGACTCCACAGGTGGAACCAGGACCGTGGCACTGCTGCTCTGTCAACTGAGCCATCTCCTTTCCGCAGCTACTCGGGTGACCTGCTTCACTCTGTGAACACAAACTTCGAGAAGCTGTTCGGCAGGAAGTTGGTCCCAGAGTTCTGCCCACCTACACCTTACACTGGTTAGCATTACTGAAACCCACTTGACGTACAACTGAGATGAAAAAAAAATCATTCAAACAGTTTTCCTAATCATCCATTTGCCTCTGATGTTTCAGGAGAGCTCATAGGCCTGCAGTATCTGTTCCGGCAGACTGGTCAGGCACTGCAGGATATGCATCCTGATTCTGAGGAGACTGCTCAGCTGATTGAGGAGCATAATGTGGAGGAAGATGAAGAGGAGGATGAGGGCTTTGCTGAGGCAGCAGAGGACCCAACAGTGGCAAACCTGGAGGAGCCTCACACCCCTGCCCCTCTGACAACTGGCCCCTCCCTGTCCACAGCTCCCAGCACGACAGCTCTTTGCAGTTCCTCAACTCCATCATCATCGGGCACCTCCTTCACTCAGGCTCCGAGCACATTAACCATTGCTCCTGGTAAGGCTGAAAAGAAATCTCGGTTTTATATAGGTAGTAGTATGACCAGGTGCAGTGCAATGAAAATGGGAATTGTAATTCAGTCACAATAATCCCCCAGCTCTAATTCTGCAAGTCATTTTGTAGTTTTTTATATGTGTAGTAATATGGTGTTTTTTTCCCTATTGTGCATCACTAGCTCCTTGCTCGTCTGCAGTGGCCTCTGCTCCTTCCACTCTGCCTTCAACTTCATCCTCTGAGGCTGGCGTTGACGTGCAGGCTCATGATGAAGACATGGTAAGTGTTAACAATAAATATGCACTTGCATTACTGCACAAAAGTTTGATCACTTGCACTTTACTTTTTGCAATCACAAACAGTTTTTATCCATTTCACAAACTTAAAATGAATCAGATGATTTTCAAAGAATGATCCACTTTTTTGCAACTGTCAGTCCTCTGCATGAACTCCTAATATGGCTGCTAATCTAAGTTAATCATTTTATAAGACTAATTGATTACAAAACACTTTTGAAACTGTGTGGCACAGCCTAAAATAGTTTTACTAATAAAGGAACACAAAGGGAGCATGGCAATCTTTAGGTTGAAGTTTCAGCACTTGTTTTGGGTTAACAGGCTCAAAATGGCAAGGAAAAATAAGCTGTCTTTAGAGGCCTGTAAGTTTATTGTTGTGTTAAAAAAGTACAGCTATTTATTGCTAGAAATCATGAGACAGAACCTTTAAATCTCTTAGGAATTGGTTAACTACTCCCTTCAGAGAGCAGCACAAATTGACTTGAACAGAGACAGATATAGGAGAGGGAATCCTCGATGCACAACTGTGTAAAACAAATATCTAAAGAGTGCGTAGTTTAATACAAATAGGCCTTACAGGCCCTCAAACGGTGGTTGAGCAGTAGTATGTTTTTTCTATTTAATAAGGAACATCAGAAATGTGTCAAAAAAAGGTCAACGTGATTCAAGGATTTACATTAACATACTTTCAAATATGTTTCATATCTTCACAGGCTGTGGATGAGCAAAATGTGCCTGGCTACCAGCATGTAGACAGACTTGCTGAGTTTTTGGTGGAACTGCGGAGTCAGACGTCTTTGTGTCTCACCAACCAGCAGGCCAGCACCATCAAAGCACTGTGGGAAAGCCTGGATGAGCACGACAAGCGGCGGGTCATATACGCAGCTCGACATCAGGAGAGACTCTTGAGTGGGCGGTTTCGAACACCGAAGAAGCCCACAACTACGCCTGGTGTTGAGAGCACCACCCGCTGCATGTTAGGAGCAAGTAGCTCACCTGCACAGTGGCCGGACTGCTGTCGGTTGGTGGAGAACATTTTTATAAGACTCTGCAACCTCCACCCAGGCCCAGTGAGAAGAGGGAAGAGGGCAGACTCAAGGTGGTCCCTTATCTTGAGGGATTACCACAAGATAAGGCAGCTGGTCCTAGGGAACTCGCTAGTGATGCAGCAAACTGAGATCCAACTGGTGGAGGTAAACCAGAACACCCTGATACAGTGGCACAATAACAGGCAGAAAAAACAGGAGCTGTCTGTGCTGCTTCAGGGTACCACCTTACCTCCAGCCGTCTCAGCTTCTGCGGAGCCTCTTCAGGATGCCAGAGTGCTACCTGCTCACCCTGTACCAGCACAGCAGGAGCATCAGTACTGGTTGCCTGAGAGCACAGCTGGCCAGGCACATCAGAGGCAGAGAGCTCCCAGTCAGGTCCAGCGCAACATCCTGCCTAAACCAACAGGCAAGAGGCCTTTGTTTGTCAGCCCCCCTGCACCAGGACCCTTGCTGACCACACAGCTTGTTGCGCCTGCAGGACAAAATGTGGGACTGGTACCAGTTGTCTTGGCAGTTTTACCGGGTACCAGTCCACAGACAGGAGCACCTACCAGCAGCACCATGGAAGGAGTGACTCCTAAAAGGCCGTACCAGCGGACAGTGGAGGCAAACACTTGCAAAAAGTGTGGTCAGTTCCGCACTGCTGACACTGGACACAGCCAGTACTATGGCAAAGTGTACTGTCCTTCCTTTGAAACGAAAACCAAGAAGCAGTGGTTGGAGGAAATGAGGAAGGCAGTACCCAAAAAATAATTTCAAAAATTATTTGTAGTGTAAATATTGTACATATTTTTGCAGTGTAAATATTGTATATATTTTTGTAGTGTTAATATTGTATATATTTTTGTATTGTAAATATTGTATATATTTTGTAGAGTTTCATATTGTAAGTTATTGTAAAGTATGAGTGTTGTTAGTTTTATTTTAGTATTAGTGTTGTGAATAAAATAGCATAGCTGTTGTGTATATGTGTGTGTAAAATGTGTTGCATTCAGATTTTTTTATTACCATAGTTTATTATCATAGAGGTGTTGTGTTTGTTCTTTTTTACGTACTCTGTAATAAGTTGTTTCTCATTCTCTTCCCTGTGAATAAACAAAGCTCGAGCTAAAAGTGTATCTTTATTCAACACTGGTAAACACACACACACACACAAAAAAAACATACCCATTGATTTTAACAACAGTCAACAACTGTAATAAAGAGTGTTATTTGTCAATGTTGCAATATCTATAAGATAATGATCTTTGATACAGAAAAAGAATTATGCTAGAAAGAGGGGTTATTTAGTATCGTATAAAAAGTGGTTTGCAGTAGACATCAGATAAACTCCTGAAGATCTCAGGTTGAGGAGCTGCTCTTCAGGTCATATGGTGGGCTTAAGGCAGCTTCTTTTCCTATAGAAAAAGGAAGAAGTAAACAACGATTATTTCCCATGATAAAAATATTTAAAAAATTATTTTAACGTTATTAAAATGCATTATTATCATTTCAACATATGCATTTTCAAAAACCTACCATAAAGTGCGGGACATAATAAAGCAATCAGTTAGGAGCACGCTTGACCGCCATTAACCCTAATTTTAAAACTGGGGAATCCTTTTGTGTTGACCCGGAAGTGAAGTCCATATATGGGTATGTGCGTCACACGGCAAAAAGTGTAGCGTCAAGTTATCCGTTTATGAAGTTCGTCGGTTCGTGTCCCGTGCGCTACTTGTTCAAATATCTAAAGTTTTAAATCACCTTCTGTAAGCATTGAAAACACTCTTTTAAAAGTTAAATTGCTGAAAAACCTCGGATTTTTTCGTTTTCTTTCTCTTTTTCTTCTTTTCCTCTTTTTTCTTCCCTTTTTCCTTCTTCCCCCTCCTCCCCCCTCCTCCCCCCTCCTCCCCCCTTCTCCCCCTTCTTTGACGGACGAATGTTCCCCAGCTTGAGCGCAGCGCCTTAGACCGCTCGGCCATCCTGACTAGATGAGCGGCCCCGGTGGCCAGGCCCACCAGGCCTGCCTCGGCACGGCAAAACAGTCCTGAGCAAGCTTTTGAGGAAATCAAGTGCCAAACAGCTCCCGCTCCAAAGCAGATGGGGAGCTGATTGAAGCGCTCCGTTGCTGTTCCAAGACTTGGCTTTTGGAGTCAACCTCAATCCTGAGAAGGAAGAGGATCTAGCAAGGCTGTGAGTTCAAGTGAAGACAAACACTCACAACTGACTTACTGAACGGCAGACTGGTCCCATGGTGTAACGGTTAGCACTCTGGACTTTGAATCCAGTGATCCGAGTTCAAATCTCGGTGGGACCTTTGAGCAGAAGGGACCACGCTGGGTCTTGCTAGCCGTGTGTCAAAGCCACCCCAAGCCCACCCCGAGTGACAGTGGCAATCTCATGGCCTCTTTGTCGAACACTGAACAAAGACTTGTAAACTGCTGTGGAGAACTTCTTCAAACTTGGTTGAGAGTGGCTTATGCTGTTGCTGCAGTTTGATCACTGTTCCAGGGCTGCCACCCCTCAATACTGACCACAGGCCAATGAGCACTGCATTCTCCACTGGAAGCCACAACACAGTCAGGCGCAGAGTTTCTGCACACCAACAAAATGCAGAGGTTTTGCGTGTGGGGCCAACATGAGGCACTCTGAACAGTGGCACACACTGCTCTGGTGATTCACGTCATGTCATGCACTCCATCACTGGTGACTCTGGGCAGGAGGAAGATTTCAACCCCAACAGTGGCAGACTTGAACCACCAGGCATTGGCTGTGACTCTGCATAATCTGGGTAAACCCCAGAACATGGGGCCGTGTCTGTGCAGCGTGCACTAAAGGCAGCATCCTCGTTAGTATAGTGGACAGTATCTCCGCCTGTCACGCGGAAGACCGGGGTTCGATTCCCCGACGGGGAGACTTATGCTACCTACCAGCAGCTTATTCTTTGCCTACAGATACAGGGGCTTCATGCGTCCCGGACTGCTTCCTGGCCAGTGCCTTTTGCCTCTTTTCCCTCCTTTGCTTCCCTTGCTCTCAACTCATATCTAGGTTGCTGCATATGAGTAAAGGCCTGACCTAATGAAATGCCCATTGCATGTACATAAAAAACAAACAGACATAAAACAACAGCAGTAAATGCTATATAAGTGCATTTACAAAAAAAAGGAGAGAAAAAAAGAAGAAGCAACAGCTGCAAAAAAGAGAGGGTGGAAAAAGCTCTGCACTGTGAAAATAAGACAAAGAAGCTCGCACAAGGTTCTGCATGGAGCCCGATGAGCGCCATGACTGAGCTTTTGTCGAGAGGCAAAGTAAGTGCCAGTGTTTCCGCCCGGTTTCGAACCGGGGACCTTTCGCGTGTGAGGCGAATGTGATAACCACTACACTACGGAAACTGACCACGAAAGCTCTGCGGGGCATGCCCCGCCTAAGCGACCTCTCTACAGAACCGTCTGGGGGAGCTGTCCACAGAACCGTCTGCAGACCTGTCTACAAAACTGTCTGCAGACCTGTCTACGGAACCGTACGCAGACCTGTCTACCAAACTAGCGACATACCAGTTGCTGGAGAAAATATCAATGAGGCAGTGGGTAGTCGGGGGTCCATAGGATTAGCCCTGGGACCTTACACCTGTCAAGCGCAAGACTCGGGATCAATTCACCAATGGGGGGACTTGTGCTTCCCACCGGCAGCTAATTCTTTGCCCACAGATACAGAGGCTTTAAGCTTCCAGGTCTGCTTCCTGGCCAGTGCCAGGGTCCAATGACTTCACTGAGTTTTTGCTGAGAGGCAAAGGAAGAGAAGGTGTTTCCGCCCGGTTTCGAACCGGGGACCTTTCGCGTGTTAGGCGAACGTGATAACCACTACACTACGGAAACGGACAACGTGCCGTGCCTTAACAACCCGTCTGCAGAGCTGTGTCCTGAACTTCCGACACGCCAGTTGCTGGAAAAATAGCAATGAAGTAGTGGCTTTTCTAGCTGCCCATGACTATCTGCAGAGAATGACAACACTAGCTGGCAGCTACAATGGCGGCATCCTTCCGCACAGGCAAGATTGTGGTTGAAGTGCACTCCAGACCCTTTCAGTGCAAATAGAAGTCAAAGGACAGGGTGTCTTGAGGAAGAGCCCATGGCTTTCTGAGCGCATGTCTTCACCTGCCTTTGGAATAGCCCCGAGACCGCACACCTCAAAAGGAGGTCCCACCGAGATTTGAACTCGGATCGCTGGATTCAGAGTCCAGAGTGCTGACCATTACACCATGGAACCAGGGCAGAGGGCCAACACACAGTCATCAAACGCTCTCTGTATATGCACATGCCAACGCTATGTGCCTTTGTCTTCTTGCGCACAATGGGACACAGGGGACACTAAGAAACAAGAGTGAAACAGACGGCAGCATAGAAAGCAGGCCACACTGGCCGCACACGCAGTTGGGCAGTCAACTGCTTGCTCCGAGCAGCATGTTGACAAAGCAGCAGTCAGATGTCTGACACGCCGTCGTGCTGTCAGTGTGCCTGCATTTAGACTGTCCCCAACTTTGGCTGTACTAGTCTTTGTGGGGCTTGAAATGGTCGTGGAGTAAGGCAGATGCTAATGTCATGCACCAGACAACAGGGCCAGGCAAAGGGAAAAGCACACACTGTCAGAAGTGGGATTCGAACCCACGCCTCCAGGGGAGACTGCGACCTGAACGCAGCGCCTTAGACCGCTCGGCCATCCTGACTAGATGAGCGGTCCTCGTTGGCCAGGCCCACCAGGCCTGCCTCGGCATGGCAAAACAGTCCTGAGCAAGCTTTTGAGGAAATCAAGTGCCAAACAGCTCCCGCTCCAAAGCAGATGGGGAGCTGATTGAAGCGCTCCGTTGCTGTTCCAAGACTTGGCTCTTGGAGTCAACCTCAATCCTGAGAAGGAAGCGGATCTAGCAAGGCTGTGAGTTCAAGTGAGGACAAACACTCACAACTGACTTACTGAACGGCAGACTGGTCCCATGGTGTAACGGTTCGCACTCTGGACTTTGAATCCAGTGATCCAAGTTCAAATCCCCGTGGGACCTTTGAGCAGAAGGGACCACGCTGGGTCTTGCTAGCCGTGTGTCAAAGCCACCCCAAGCCCACCCCGAGTGACAGTGGCAATCTCATGGCCTCTTTGTCGAACACTGAATAAAGACTTGTAAACTGCCGTGGAGAACTTCTTCAAACTTGGTTGAGAGTGGCTTGTGCTGTTGCTGCAGTTTGATCACTGTTCCAGGGCTGCCACCCCTCAATACTGACCACAGGCCAATGAGCACTGCATTCTCCACTGGAAGCCACAACACAGTCAGGCGCAGAGTTTCTGCACACCAACAAAATGCAGAGGTTTTGCGTGTGGGGCCAACATGAGGCACTCTGAACAGTGGCACACACTGCTCTGGTAATTCATGTCATGTCATGCACTCCATCACTGGTGACTCTGGGCAGGAGGAAGATTTCAACCCAACAGTGGCAGACTTGAACCACCAGGCATTGGCTGTGACTCTGCATAATCTCGGTAAACCCCAGAACATGGGGCCGTGTCTGTGCAGCGTGCACTAAAGGCAGCATCCTCGTTAGTATAGTGGACAGTATCTCCGCCTGTCACGCGGAAGACCGGGGTTCGATTCCCCGACGGGGAGACTTATGCTACCTACCAGCAGCTTATTCTTTGCCTACAGATACAGGGGCTTCATGCGTCCCGGACTGCTTCCTGGCCAGTGCCTTTTGCCTCTTTTCCCTCCTTTGCTTCCCTTGCTCTCAACTCAAATCTAGTTTGCTGCATATGAGTAAAGGCCTGACCTAATGAAATGCCCATTGCATGTACATAAAAAACAAACAGACATAAAACAACAGCAGTAAATGTTATATAAGTGCATTTACAAAAAAAGGAGAGAAAAAAAGAAGAAGCAACAGCTGCAAAAAAGAGAGGGTGGAAAAAGCTCTGCACTGTGAAAAAAAAGACAAAGAAGCTCGCACAAGGTTCTGCATGGAGCCCGATGAGCGCCATGACTGAGCTTTTGCCGAGAGGCAAAGTAAGTGCCAGTGTTTCCGCCCGGTTTCGAACCGGGGACCTTTCGCGTGTGAGGCGAACGTGATAACCACTACACTACGGAAACTAAAGCTCTGCGGGGCATGCCCCGCCTAAGCGACCTCTCTACAGAACCGTCTGGGGGAGCTGTCCACAGAACCGTCTGCAGACCTGTCTACAAAACTGTCTGCAGACCTGTCTACGGAACCGTACGCAGACCTGTCTACCAAACTAGCGACATACCAGTTGCTGGAGAAAATATCAATGAGGCAGTGGGTAGTCGGGGGTCCATAGGATTAGCCCTGGGACCTTACACCTGTCAAGCGCAAGACTCGGGATCAATTCACCAATGGGGGGACTTGTGCTTCCCACCGGCAGCTAATTCTTTGCCCACAGATACAGAGGCTTTAAGCTTCCAGGTCTGCTTCCTGGCCAGTGCCAGGGTCCAATGACTTCACTGAGTTTTTGCTGAGAGGCAAAGGAAGAGAAGGTGTTTCCGCCCGGTTTCGAACCGGGGACCTTTCGCGTGTTAGGCGAACCTGATGACCACTACACTACGGAAACGGACAACGTGCCGTGCCTTAACAACCCGTCTGCAGAGCTGTGTCCTGAACTTCCGACACGCCAGTTGCTGGAAAAATAGCAATGAAGTAGTGGCTTTTCTAGCTGCCCATGACTATCTGCAGAGAATGACAACACTAGCTGGCAGCTACAATGGCGGCATCCTTCCGCACAGGCAAGATTGTGGTTGAAGTGCACTCCAGACCCTTTCAGTGCAAATAGAAGTCAAAGGACAGGGTGTCTTGAGGAAGAGCCCATGACTTTCTGAGCGCATGTCTTCACCTGCCTTTGGAATAGCCCCGAGACCGCACACCTCAAAAGCAGGTCCCACCGAGATTTGAACTCGGATCGCTGGATTCAGAGTCCAGAGTGCTGACCATTACACCATGGAACCAGGGCAGAGGGCCAACACACAGTCATCAAACGCTCTCTGTATATGCACATGCCAACGCTATGTGCCTTTGTCTTCTTGCGCACAATGGGACACAGGGGACACTAAGAAACAAGAGTGAAACAGACGGCAGCATAGAAAGCAGGCCACACTGGCTGCACACGCAGTTGGGCAGTCAACTGCTTGCTCCGAGCAGCATGTTGACAAAGCAGCAGTCAGATGCCTGACAAGCCGTCGTGCTGTCAGTGTGCCTGCATTTAGACTGTCCCCAACTTTGGCTGTACTAGTCTTTGTGGGGCTTGAAATGGTCGTGGAGTAAGGCAGATGCTAATGTCATGCACCAGACAACAGGGCCAGGCAAAGGGAAAAGCACACACTGTCAGAAGTGGGATTCGAACCCACGCCTCCAGGGGAGACTGCGACCTGAACGCAGCGCCTTAGACCGCTCGGCCATCCTGACTAGATGAGCGGTCCTCGTTGGCCGGGCCCACCAGGCCTGCCTCGGCACGGCAAAACAGTCCTGAGCAAGCTTTTGAGGAAATCAAGTGCCAAACAGCTCCCGCTCAAAAGCAGATGGAGAGCTGATTGAAGCGCTCCGTTGCTGTTCCAAGACTTGGCTCTTGGAGTCAACCTCAATCCTGAGAAGGAAGAGGATCTAGCAAGGCTGTGAGTTCAAGTGAGGACAAACACTCACAACTGACTTACTGAACGGCAGACTGGTCCCATGGTGTAACGGTTAGCACTCTGGACTTTGAATCCAGTGATCCAAGTTCAAATCCCCATGGGACCTTTGAGCAGAAGGGACCACGCTGGGTCTTGCTAGCCGTGTGTCAAAGCCACCCCAAGCCCACCCCGAGTGACAGTGGCAATCTCATGGCCTCTTTGTCGAACACTGAATAAAGACTTGTAAACTGCCGTGGAGAACTTCTTCAAACTTGGTTGAGAGTGGCTTATGCTGTTGCTGCAGTTTGATCACTGTTCCAGGGCTGCCACCCCTCAATACTGACCACAGGCCAATGAGCACTGCATTCTCCACTGGAAGCCACAACACAGTCAGGAGCAGAGTTTCTGCACACCAACAAAATGCAGAGGTTTTGCGTGTGGGGCCAACATGAGGCACTCTGAACAGTGGCACACACTGCTCTGGTGATTCATGTCATGTCATGCACTCCATCACTGGTGACTCTGGGCAGGAGGAAGATTTCAACCCCAACAGTGGCAGACTTGAACCACCAGGCATTGGCTGTGACTCTGCATAATCTCGGTAAACCCCAGAACATGGGGCCGTGTCTGTGCAGCGTGCACTAAAGGCAGCATCCTCGTTAGTATAGTGGACAGTATCTCCGCCTGTCACGCGGAAGACCGGGGTTCGATTCCCCGACGGGGAGACTTATGCTACCTACCAGCAGCTTATTCTTTGCCTACAGATACAGGGGCTTCATGCGTCCCGGACTGCTTCCTGGCCAGTGCCTTTTGCCTCTTTTCCCTCCTTTGCTTCCCTTGCTCTCAACTCAAATCTAGTTTGCTGCATATGAGTAAAGGCCTGACCTAATGAAATGCCCATTGCATGTACATAAAAAACAAACAGACATAAAACAACAGCAGTAAATGTTATATAAGTGCATTTACAAAAAAAGGAGAGAAAAAAAGAAGAAGCAACAGCTGCAAAAAAGAGAGGGTGGAAAAAGCTCTGCACTGTGAAAAAAAAGACAAAGAAGCTCGCACAAGGTTCTGCATGGAGCCCGATGAGCGCCATGACTGAGCTTTTGCCGAGAGGCAAAGTAAGTGCCAGTGTTTCCGCCCGGTTTCGAACCGGGGACCTTTCGCGTGTGAGGCGAACGTGATAACCACTACACTACGGAAACTAAAGCTCTGCGGGGCATGCCCCGCCTAAGCGACCTCTCTACAGAACCGTCTGGGGGAGCTGTCCACAGAACCGTCTGCAGACCTGTCTACAAAACTGTCTGCAGACCTGTCTACGGAACCGTACGCAGACCTGTCTACCAAACTAGCGACATACCAGTTGCTGGAGAAAATATCAATGAGGCAGTGGGTAGTCGGGGGTCCATAGGATTAGCCCTGGGACCTTACACCTGTCAAGCGCAAGACTCGGGATCAATTCACCAATGGGGGGACTTGTGCTTCCCACCGGCAGCTAATTCTTTGCCCACAGATACAGAGGCTTTAAGCTTCCAGGTCTGCTTCCTGGCCAGTGCCAGGGTCCAATGACTTCACTGAGTTTTTGCTGAGAGGCAAAGGAAGAGAAGGTGTTTCCGCCCGGTTTCGAACCGGGGACCTTTCGCGTGTTAGGCGAACCTGATGACCACTACACTACGGAAACGGACAACGTGCCGTGCCTTAACAACCCGTCTGCAGAGCTGTGTCCTGAACTTCCGACACGCCAGTTGCTGGAAAAATAGCAATGAAGTAGTGGCTTTTCTAGCTGCCCATGACTATCTGCAGAGAATGACAACACTAGCTGGCAGCTACAATGGCGGCATCCTTCCGCACAGGCAAGATTGTGGTTGAAGTGCACTCCAGACCCTTTCAGTGCAAATAGAAGTCAAAGGACAGGGTGTCTTGAGGAAGAGCCCATGACTTTCTGAGCGCATGTCTTCACCTGCCTTTGGAATAGCCCCGAGACCGCACACCTCAAAAGCAGGTCCCACCGAGATTTGAACTCGGATCGCTGGATTCAGAGTCCAGAGTGCTGACCATTACACCATGGAACCAGGGCAGAGGGCCAACACACAGTCATCAAACGCTCTCTGTATATGCACATGCCAACGCTATGTGCCTTTGTCTTCTTGCGCACAATGGGACACAGGGGACACTAAGAAACAAGAGTGAAACAGACGGCAGCATAGAAAGCAGGCCACACTGGCTGCACACGCAGTTGGGCAGTCAACTGCTTGCTCCGAGCAGCATGTTGACAAAGCAGCAGTCAGATGCCTGACAAGCCGTCGTGCTGTCAGTGTGCCTGCATTTAGACTGTCCCCAACTTTGGCTGTACTAGTCTTTGTGGGGCTTGAAATGGTCGTGGAGTAAGGCAGATGCTAATGTCATGCACCAGACAACAGGGCCAGGCAAAGGGAAAAGCACACACTGTCAGAAGTGGGATTCGAACCCACGCCTCCAGGGGAGACTGCGACCTGAACGCAGCGCCTTAGACCGCTCGGCCATCCTGACTAGATGAGCGGTCCTCGTTGGCCGGGCCCACCAGGCCTGCCTCGGCACGGCAAAACAGTCCTGAGCAAGCTTTTGAGGAAATCAAGTGCCAAACAGCTCCCGCTCAAAAGCAGATGGAGAGCTGATTGAAGCGCTCCGTTGCTGTTCCAAGACTTGGCTCTTGGAGTCAACCTCAATCCTGAGAAGGAAGAGGATCTAGCAAGGCTGTGAGTTCAAGTGAGGACAAACACTCACAACTGACTTACTGAACGGCAGACTGGTCCCATGGTGTAACGGTTAGCACTCTGGACTTTGAATCCAGTGATCCAAGTTCAAATCCCCATGGGACCTTTGAGCAGAAGGGACCACGCTGGGTCTTGCTAGCCGTGTGTCAAAGCCACCCCAAGCCCACCCCGAGTGACAGTGGCAATCTCATGGCCTCTTTGTCGAACACTGAATAAAGACTTGTAAACTGCCGTGGAGAACTTCTTCAAACTTGGTTGAGAGTGGCTTATGCTGTTGCTGCAGTTTGATCACTGTTCCAGGGCTGCCACCCCTCAATACTGACCACAGGCCAATGAGCACTGCATTCTCCACTGGAAGCCACAACACAGTCAGGAGCAGAGTTTCTGCACACCAACAAAATGCAGAGGTTTTGCGTGTGGGGCCAACATGAGGCACTCTGAACAGTGGCACACACTGCTCTGGTGATTCATGTCATGTCATGCACTCCATCACTGGTGACTCTGGGCAGGAGGAAGATTTCAACCCCAACAGTGGCAGACTTGAACCACCAGGCATTGGCTGTGACTCTGCATAATCTCGGTAAACCCCAGAACATGGGGCCGTGTCTGTGCAGCGTGCACTAAAGGCAGCATCCTCGTTAGTATAGTGGACAGTATCTCCGCCTGTCACGCGGAAGACCGGGGTTCGATTCCCCGACGGGGAGACTTATGCTACCTACCAGCAGCTTATTCTTTGCCTACAGATACAGGGGCTTCATGCGTCCCGGACTGCTTCCTGGCCAGTGCCTTTTGCCTCTTTTCCCTCCTTTGCTTCCCTTGCTCTCAACTCAAATCTAGTTTGCTGCATATGAGTAAAGGCCTGACCTAATGAAATGCCCATTGCATGTACATAAAAAACAAACAGACATAAAACAACAGCAGTAAATGTTATATAAGTGCATTTACAAAAAAAAGGAGAGAAAAAAAAAGAAAAAAAGAAGAAGCAACAGCTGCAAAAAAGAGAGGGTGGAAAAAGCTCTGCACTGTGAAAAAAAAGACAAAGAAGCTCGCACAAGGTTCTGCATGGAGCCCGATGAGCGCCATGACTGAGCTTTTGTCGAGAGGCAAAGTAAGTGCCAGTGTTTCCGCCCGGTTTCGAACCGGGGACCTTTCGCGTGTGAGGCGAACGTGATAACCACTACACTACGGAAACTAAAGCTATGCGGGGCATGCCCCGCCTAAGCGACCTCTCTACAGAACCGTCTGGGGGAGCTGTCCACAGAACCGTCTGCAGACCTGTCTACAAAACTAGCGACATACCAGTTGCTGGAGAAAATATCAATGAGGCAGTGGGTAGTCGGGGGTCCATAGGATTAGCCCTGGGACCTTACACCTGTCAAGCGCAAGACTCGGGATCAATTCACCAATGGGGGGACTTGTGCTTCCCACCGGCAGCTAATTCTTTGCCCACAGATACAGAGGCTTTAAGCTTCCAGGTCTGCTTCCTGGCCAGTGCCAGGGTCCAATGACTTCACTGAGTTTTTGCTGAGAGGCAAAGGAAGAGAAGGTGTTTCTGCCCGGTTTCGAACCGGGGACCTTTCGCGTGTTAGGCGAACGTGATAACCACTACACTACGGAAACGGACAACGTGCCGTGCCTTAACAACCCGTCTGCAGAGCTGTGTCCTGAACTTCCGACACGCCAGTTGCTGGAAAAATAGCAATGAAGTAGTGGCTTTTCTAGCTGCCCATGACTATCTGCAGAGAATGACAACACTAGCTGGCAGCTACAATGGCGGCATCCTTCCGCACAGGCAAGATTGTGGTTGAAGTGCACTCCAGACCCTTTCAGTGCAAATAGAAGTCAAAGGACAGGGTGTCTTGAGGAAGAGCCCATGACTTTCTGAGCGCATGTCTTCACCTGCCTTTGGAATAGCCCCGAGACCGCACACCTCAAAAGCAGGTCCCACCGAGATTTGAACTCGGATCGCTGGATTCAGAGTCCAGAGTGCTGACCATTACACCATGGAACCAGGGCAGAGGGCCAACACACAGTCATCAAACGCTCTCTGTATATGCACATGCCAATGCTATGTGCCTTTGTCTTCTTGCGCACAATGGGACACAGGGGACACTAAGAAACAAGAGTGAAACAGACGGCAGCATAGAAAGCAGGCCACACTGGCCGCACACGCAGTTGGGCAGTCAACTGCTTGCTCCGAGCAGCATGTTGACAAAGCAGCAGTCAGATGCCTGACACGCCGTCGTGCTGTCAGTGTGCCTGCATTTAGACTGTCCCCAACTTTGGCTGTACTAGTCTTTGTGGGGCTTGAAATGGTCGTGGAGTAAGGCAGATGCTAATGTCATGCACCAGACAACAGGGCCAGGCAAAGGGAAAAGCACACACTGTCAGAAGTGGGATTCGAACCCACGCCTCCAGGGGAGACTGCGACCTGAACGCAGCGCCTTAGACCGCTCGGCCATCCTGACTAGATGAGCAGTCCTCGTTGGCCGGGCCCACCAGGCCTGCCTCGGCACGGCAAAACAGTCCTGAGCAAGCTTTTGAGGAAATCAAGTGCCAAACAGCTCCCGCTCAAAAGCAGATGGAGAGCTGATTGAAGCGCTCCGTTGCTGTTCCAAGACTTGGCTCTTGGAGTCAACCTCAATCCTGAGAAGGAAGAGGATCTAGCAAGGCTGTGAGTTCAAGTGAAGACAAACACTCACAACTGACTTACTGAACGGCAGACTGGTCCCATGGTGTAACGGTTAGCACTCTGGACTTTGAATCCAGTGATCCGAGTTCAAATCTCGGTGGGACCTTTGAGCAGAAGGGACCACGCTGGGTCTTGCTAGCCGTGTGTCAAAGCCACCCCAAGCCCACCCCCAGTGACAGTGGCAATCTCATGGCCTCTTTGTCGAACACTGAATAAAGACTTGTAAACTGCCGTGGAGAACTTCTTCAAACTTGGTTGAGAGTGGCTTATGCTGTTGCTGCAGTTTGATCACTGTTCCAGGGCTGCCACCCCTCAATACTGACCACAGGCCAATGAGCACTGCATTCTCCACTGGAAGCCACAACACAGTCAGGCGCAGAGTTTCTGCACACCAACAAAATGCAGAGGTTTTGCGTGTGGGGCCAACATGAGGCACTCTGAACAGTGGCACACACTGCTCTGGTGATTCACGTCATGTCATGCACTCCATCACTGGTGACTCTGGGCAGGAGGAAGATTTCAACCCCAACAGTGGCAGACTTGAACCACCAGGCATTGGCTGTGACTCTGCATAATCTCGGTAAACCCCAGAACATGGGGCCGTGTCTGTGCAGCGTGCACTAAAGGCAGCATCCTCGTTAGTATAGTGGACAGTATCTCCGCCTGTCACGCGGAAGACCGGGGTTCGATTCCCCGACGGGGAGACTTATGCTACCTACCAGCAGCTTATTCTTTGCCTACAGATACAGGGGCTTCATGCGTCCCGGACTGCTTCCTGGCCAGTGCCTTTTGCCTCTTTTCCCTCCTTTGCTTCCCTTGCTCTCAACTCAAATCTAGTTTGCTGCATATGAGTAAAGGCCTGACCTAATGAAATGCCCATTGCATGTACATAAAAAACAAACAGACATAAAACAACAGCAGTAAATGTTATATAAGTGCATTTACAAAAAAAAGGAGAGAAAAAAAGAAGAAGCAACAGCTGCAAAAAAGAGAGGGTGGAAAAAGCTCTGCACTGTGAAAAAAAAGACAAAGAAGCTCGCACAAGGTTCTGCATGGAGCCCGATGAGCGCCATGACTGAGCTTTTGTCGAGAGGCAAAGTAAGTGCCAGTGTTTCCGCCCGGTTTCGAACCGGGGACCTTTCGCGTGTGAGGCGAACGTGATAACCACTACACTACGGAAACTAAAGCTATGCGGGGCATGCCCCGCCTAAGCGACCTCTCTACAGAACCGTCTGGGGGAGCTGTCCACAGAACCGTCTGCAGACCTGTCTACAAAACTGTCTGCAGACCTGTCTACGGAACCGTACGCAGACCTGTCTACCAAACTAGCGACATACCAGTTGCTGGAGAAAATATCAATGAGGCAGTGGGTAGTCGGGGGTCCATAGGATTAGCCCTGGGACCTTACACCTGTCAAGCGCAAGACTCGGGATCAATTCACCAATGGGGGGACTTGTGCTTCCCACCGGCAGCTAATTCTTTGCCCACAGATACAGAGGCTTTAAGCTTCCAGGTCTGCTTCCTGGCCAGTGCCAGGGTCCAATGACTTCACTGAGTTTTTGCTGAGAGGCAAAGGAAGAGAAGGTGTTTCCGCCCGGTTTCGAACCGGGGACCTTTCGCGTGTTAGGCGAACGTGATAACCACTACACTACGGAAACGGACAACGTGCTGTGCCTTAACAACCCGTCTGCAGAGCTGTGTCCTGAACTTCCGACACGCCAGTTGCTGGAAAAATAGCAATGAAGTAGTGGCTTTTCTAGCTGCCCATGACTATCTGCAGAGAATGACAACACTAGCTGGCAGCTACAATGGCGGCATCCTTCCGCACAGGCAAGATTGTGGTTGAAGTGCACTCCAGACCCTTTCAGTGCAAATAGAAGTCAAAGGACAGGGTGTCTTGAGGAAGAGCCCATGACTTTCTGAGCGCATGTCTTCACCTGCCTTTGGAATAGCCCCGAGACCGCACACCTCAAAAGCAGGTCCCACCGAGATTTGAACTCGGATCGCTGGATTCAGAGTCCAGAGTGCTGACCATTACACCATGGAACCAGGGCAGAGGGCCAACACACAGTCATCAAACGCTCTCTGTATATGCACATGCCAACGCTATGTGCCTTTGTCTTCTTGCGCACAATGGGACACAGGGGACACTAAGAAACAAGAGTGAAACAGACGGCAGCATAGAAAGCAGGCCACACTGGCCGCACACACAGTTGGGCAGTCAACTGCTTGCTCCGAGCAGCATGTTGACAAAGCAGCAGTCAGATGCCTGACACGCCGTCGTGCTGTCAGTGTGCCTGCATTTAGACTGTCCCCAACTTTGGCTGTACTAGTCTTTGTGGGGCTTGAAATGGTCGTGGAGTAAGGCAGATGCTAATGTCATGCACCAGACAACAGGGCCAGGCAAAGGGAAAAGCACACACTGTCAGAAGTGGGATTCGAACCCACGCCTCCAGGGGAGACTGCGACCTGAACGCAGCGCCTTAGACCGCTCGGCCATCCTGACTAGATGAGCAGTCCTCGTTGGCCGGGCCCACCAGGCCTGCCTCGGCACGGCAAAACAGTCCTGAGCAAGCTTTTGAGGAAATCAAGTGCCAAACAGCTCCCGCTCAAAAGCAGATGGAGAGCTGATTGAAGCGCTCCGTTGCTGTTCCAAGACTTGGCTCTTGGAGTCAACCTCAATCCTGAGAAGGAAGAGGATCTAGCAAGGCTGTGAGTTCAAGTGAAGACAAACACTCACAACTGACTTACTGAACGGCAGACTGGTCCCATGGTGTAACGGTTAGCACTCTGGACTTTGAATCCAGTGATCCGAGTTCAAATCTCGGTGGGACCTTTGAGCAGAAGGGACCACGCTGGGTCTTGCTAGCCGTGTGTCAAAGCCACCCCAAGCCCACCCCCAGTGACAGTGGCAATCTCATGGCCTCTTTGTCGAACACTGAATAAAGACTTGTAAACTGCCGTGGAGAACTTCTTCAAACTTGGTTGAGAGTGGCTTATGCTGTTGCTGCAGTTTGATCACTGTTCCAGGGCTGCCACCCCTCAATACTGACCACAGGCCAATGAGCACTGCATTCTCCACTGGAAGCCACAACACAGTCAGGCGCAGAGTTTCTGCACACCAACAAAATGCAGAGGTTTTGCATGTGGGGCCAACATGAGGCACTCTGAACAGTGGCACACACTGCTCTGGTGATTCACGTCATGTCATGCACTCCATCACTGGTGACTCTGGGCAGGAGGAAGATTTCAACCCCAACAGTGGCAGACTTGAACCACCAGGCATTGGCTGTGACTCTGCATAATCTCGGTAAACCCCAGAACATGGGGCCGTGTCGGTGCAGCGTGCACTAAAGGCAGCATCCTCGTTAGTATAGTGGACAGTATCTCCGCCTGTCACGCGGAAGACCGGGGTTCGATTCCCCGACGGGGAGACTTATGCTACCTACCAGCAGCTTATTCTTTGCCTACAGATACAGGGGCTTCATGCGTCCCGGACTGCTTCCTGGCCAGTGCCTTTTGCCTCTTTTCCCTCCTTTGCTTCCCTTGCTCTCAACTCAAATCTAGTTTGCTGCATATGAGTAAAGGCCTGACCTAATGAAATGCCCATTGCATGTACATAAAAAACAAACAGACATAAAACAACAGCAGTAAATGTTATATAAGTGCATTTACAAAAAAAAGGAGAGAAAAAAAAAGAAAAAAAGAAGAAGCAACAGCTGCAAAAAAGAGAGGGTGGAAAAAGCTCTGCACTGTGAAAAAAAAGACAAAGAAGCTCGCACAAGGTTCTGCATGGAGCCCGATGAGCGCCATGACTGAGCTTTTGTCGAGAGGCAAAGTAAGTGCCAGTGTTTCCGCCCGGTTTCGAACCGGGGACCTTTCGCGTGTGAGGCGAACGTGATAACCACTACACTACGGAAACTAAAGCTATGCGGGGCATGCCCCGCCTAAGCGACCTCTCTACAGAACCGTCTGGGGGAGCTGTCCACAGAACCGTCTGCAGACCTGTCTACAAAACTGTCTGCAGACCTGTCTACAAAACTGTCTGCAGACCTGTCTACGGAACCGTACGCAGACCTGTCTACCAAACTAGCGACATACCAGTTGCTGGAGAAAATATCAATGAGGCAGTGGGTAGTTAGGGGTCCATAGGATTAGCCCTGGGACCTTACACCTGTCAAGCGCAAGACTCGGGATCAATTCACCAATGGGGGGACTTGTGCTTCCCACCGGCAGCTAATTCTTTGCCCACAGATACAGAGGCTTTAAGCTTCCAGGTCTGCTTCCTGGCCAGTGCCAGGGTCCAATGACTTCACTGAGTTTTTGCTGAGAGGCAAAGGAAGAGAAGGTGTTTCCGCCCGGTTTCGAACCGGGGACCTTTCGCGTGTTAGGCGAACGTGATAACCACTACACTACGGAAACGGACAACCTGGCCTAACAACCCGTCTGCAGAGCTGTGTCCTGAACTTCCGACACGCCAGTTGCTGGAAAAATACCAATGAAGTAGTGGGTTTTCTAGCTACCCATGACTATCTGCAGAGAATGACAACACTAGCTGGCAGCTACAATGGCGGCATCCTTCCGCACAGGCAAGATTGTGGTTGAAGTGCACTCCAGACCCTTTCAGTGCAAATAGAAGTCAAAGGACAGGGTGTCTTGAGGAAGAGCCCATGACTTTCTGAGCGCATGTCTTCACCTGCCTTTGGAATAGCCCCGAGACCGCACACCTCAAAAGCAGGTCCCACCGAGATTTGAACTCGGATCGCTGGATTCAGAGTCCAGAGTGCTGACCATTACACCATGGAACCAGGGCAGAGGGCCAACACACAGTCATCAAACGCTCTCTGTATATGCACATGCCAATGCTATGTGCCTTTGTCTTCTTGCGCACAATGGGACACAGGGGACACTAAGAAACAAGAGTGAAACAGACGGCAGCATAGAAAGCAGGCCACACTGGCCGCACACGCAGTTGGGCAGTCAACTGCTTGCTCCGAGCAGCATGTTGACAAAGCAGCAGTCAGATGCCTGACACGCCGTCGTGCTGTCAGTGTGCCTGCATTTAGACTGTCCCCAACTTTGGCTGTACTAGTCTTTGTGGGGCTTGAAATGGTCGTGGAGTAAGGCAGATGCTAATGTCATGCACCAGACAACAGGGCCAGGCAAAGGGAAAAGCACACACTGTCAGAAGTGGGATTCGAACCCACGCCTCCAGGGGAGACTGCGACCTGAACGCAGCGCCTTAGACCGCTCGGCCATCCTGACTAGATGAGCGGTCCTCGTTGGCCGGGCCCACCAGGCCTGCCTCGGCACGGCAAAACAGTCCTGAGCAAGCTTTTGAGGAAATCAAGTGCCAAACAGCTCCCGCTCAAAAGCAGATGGAGAGCTGATTGAAGCGCTCCGTTGCTGTTCCAAGACTTGGCTCTTGGAGTCAACCTCAATCCTGAGAAGGAAGAGGATCTAGCAAGGCTGTGAGTTCAAGTGAAGACAAACACTCACAACTGACTTACTGAACGGCAGACTGGTCCCATGGTGTAACGGTTAGCACTCTGGACTTTGAATCCAGTGATCCGAGTTCAAATCTCGGTGGGACCTTTGAGCAGAAGGGACCACGCTGGGTCTTGCTAGCCGTGTGTCAAAGCCACCCCAAGCCCACCCCCAGTGACAGTGGCAATCTCATGGCCTCTTTGTCGAACACTGAATAAAGACTTGTAAACTGCCGTGGAGAACTTCTTCAAACTTGGTTGAGAGTGGCTTATGCTGTTGCTGCAGTTTGATCACTGTTCCAGGGCTGCCACCCCTCAATACTGACCACAGGCCAATGAGCACTGCATTCTCCACTGGAAGCCACAACACAGTCAGGCGCAGAGTTTCTGCACACCAACAAAATGCAGAGGTTTTGCGTGTGGGGCCAACATGAGGCACTCTGAACAGTGGCACACACTGCTCTGGTGATTCACGTCATGTCATGCACTCCATCACTGGTGACTCTGGGCAGGAGGAAGATTTCAACCCCAACAGTGGCAGACTTGAACCACCAGGCATTGGCTGTGACTCTGCATAATCTCGGTAAACCCCAGAACATGGGGCCGTGTCGGTGCAGCGTGCACTAAAGGCAGCATCCTCGTTAGTATAGTGGACAGTATCTCCGCCTGTCACGCGGAAGACCGGGGTTCGATTCCCCGACGGGGAGACTTATGCTACCTACCAGCAGCTTATTCTTTGCCTACAGATACAGGGGCTTCATGCGTCCCGGACTGCTTCCTGGCCAGTGCCTTTTGCCTCTTTTCCCTCCTTTGCTTCCCTTGCTCTCAACTCAAATCTAGTTTGCTGCATATGAGTAAAGGCCTGACCTAATGAAATGCCCATTGCATGTACATAAAAAACAAACAGACATAAAACAACAGCAGTAAATGTTATATAAGTGCATTTACAAAAAAAAGGAGAGAAAAAAAGAAGAAGCAACAGCTGCAAAAAAGAGAGGGTGGAAAAAGCTCTGCACTGTGAAAAAAAAGACAAAGAAGCTCGCACAAGGTTCTGCATGGAGCCCGATGAGCGCCATGACTGAGCTTTTGTCGAGAGGCAAAGTAAGTGCCAGTGTTTCCGCCCGGTTTCGAACCGGGGACCTTTCGCGTGTGAGGCGAACGTGATAACCACTACACTACGGAAACTAAAGCTATGCGGGGCATGCCCCGCCTAAGCGACCTCTCTACAGAACCGTCTGGGGGAGCTGTCCACAGAACCGTCTGCAGACCTGTCTACAAAACTGTCTGCAGACCTGTCTACGGAACCGTACGCAGACCTGTCTACCAAACTAGCGACATACCAGTTGCTGGAGAAAATATCAATGAGGCAGTGGGTAGTCGGGGGTCCATAGGATTAGCCCTGGGACCTTACACCTGTCAAGCGCAAGACTCGGGATCAATTCACCAATGGGGGGACTTGTGCTTCCCACCGGCAGCTAATTCTTTGCCCACAGATACAGAGGCTTTAAGCTTCCAGGTCTGCTTCCTGGCCAGTGCCAGGGTCCAATGACTTCACTGAGTTTTTGCTGAGAGGCAAAGGAAGAGAAGGTGTTTCCGCCCGGTTTCGAACCGGGGACCTTTCGCGTGTTAGGCGAACGTGATAACCACTACACTACGGAAACGGACAACGTGCTGTGCCTTAACAACCCGTCTGCAGAGCTGTGTCCTGAACTTCCGACACGCCAGTTGCTGGAAAAATAGCAATGAAGTAGTGGCTTTTCTAGCTGCCCATGACTATCTGCAGAGAATGACAACACTAGCTGGCAGCTACAATGGCGGCATCCTTCCGCACAGGCAAGATTGTGGTTGAAGTGCACTCCAGACCCTTTCAGTGCAAATAGAAGTCAAAGGACAGGGTGTCTTGAGGAAGAGCCCATGACTTTCTGAGCGCATGTCTTCACCTGCCTTTGGAATAGCCCCGAGACCGCACACCTCAAAAGCAGGTCCCACCGAGATTTGAACTCGGATCGCTGGATTCAGAGTCCAGAGTGCTGACCATTACACCATGGAACCAGGGCAGAGGGCCAACACACAGTCATCAAACGCTCTCTGTATATGCACATGCCAACGCTATGTGCCTTTGTCTTCTTGCGCACAATGGGACACAGGGGACACTAAGAAACAAGAGTGAAACAGACGGCAGCATAGAAAGCAGGCCACACTGGCCGCACACACAGTTGGGCAGTCAACTGCTTGCTCCGAGCAGCATGTTGACAAAGCAGCAGTCAGATGCCTGACACGCCGTCGTGCTGTCAGTGTGCCTGCATTTAGACTGTCCCCAACTTTGGCTGTACTAGTCTTTGTGGGGCTTGAAATGGTCGTGGAGTAAGGCAGATGCTAATGTCATGCACCAGACAACAGGGCCAGGCAAAGGGAAAAGCACACACTGTCAGAAGTGGGATTCGAACCCACGCCTCCAGGGGAGACTGCGACCTGAACGCAGCGCCTTAGACCGCTCGGCCATCCTGACTAGATGAGCGGTCCTCATTGGCCGTGCCCACCAGGCCTGCCTCGGCACGGCAAAACAGTCCTGAGCAAGCTTTTGAGGAAATCAAGTGCCAAACAGCTCCCGCTCCAAAGCAGATGGGGAGCTGATTGAAGCGCTCCGTTGCTGTTCCAAGACTTGGCTCTTGGAGTCAACCTCAATCCTGAGAAGGAAGAGGATCTAGCAAGGCTGTGAGTTCAAGTGAAGACAAACACTCACAACTGACTTACTGAACGGCAGACTGGTCCCATGGTGTAACGGTTAGCACTCTGGACTTTGAATCCAGTGATCCGAGTTCAAATCTCGGTGGGACCTTTGAGCAGAAGGGACCACGCTGGGTCTTGCTAGCCGTGTGTCAAAGCCACCCCAAGCCCACCCCCAGTGACAGTGGCAATCTCATGGCCTCTTTGTCGAACACTGAATAAAGACTTGTAAACTGCCGTGGAGAACTTCTTCAAACTTGGTTGAGAGTGGCTTATGCTGTTGCTGCAGTTTGATCACTGTTCCAGGGCTGCCACCCCTCAATACTGACCACAGGCCAATGAGCACTGCATTCTCCACTGGAAGCCACAACACAGTCAGGCGCAGAGTTTCTGCACACCAACAAAATGCAGAGGTTTTGCGTGTGGGGCCAACATGAGGCACTCTGAACAGTGGCACACACTGCTCTGGTGATTCACGTCATGTCATGCACTCCATCACTGGTGACTCTGGGCAGGAGGAAGATTTCAACCCCAACAGTGGCAGACTTGAACCACCAGGCATTGGCTGTGACTCTGCATAATCTCGGTAAACCCCAGAACATGGGGCCGTGTCGGTGCAGCGTGCACTAAAGGCAGCATCCTCGTTAGTATAGTGGACAGTATCTCCGCCTGTCACGCGGAAGACCGGGGTTCGATTCCCCGACGGGGAGACTTATGCTACCTACCAGCAGCTTATTCTTTGCCTACAGATACAGGGGCTTCATGCGTCCCGGACTGCTTCCTGGCCAGTGCCTTTTGCCTCTTTTCCCTCCTTTGCTTCCCTTGCTCTCAACTCAAATCTAGTTTGCTGCATATGAGTAAAGGCCTGACCTAATGAAATGCCCATTGCATGTACATAAAAAACAAACAGACATAAAACAACAGCAGTAAATGTTATATAAGTGCATTTACAAAAAAAAGGAGAGAAAAAAAAAGAAAAAAAGAAGAAGCAACAGCTGCAAAAAAGAGAGGGTGGAAAAAGCTCTGCACTGTGAAAAAAAAGACAAAGAAGCTCGCACAAGGTTCTGCATGGAGCCCGATGAGCGCCATGACTGAGCTTTTGTCGAGAGGCAAAGTAAGTGCCAGTGTTTCCGCCCGGTTTCGAACCGGGGACCTTTCGCGTGTGAGGCGAACGTGATAACCACTACACTACGGAAACTAAAGCTATGCGGGGCATGCCCCGCCTAAGCGACCTCTCTACAGAACCGTCTGGGGGAGCTGTCCACAGAACCGTCTGCAGACCTGTCTACAAAACTAGCGACATACCAGTTGCTGGAGAAAATATCAATGAGGCAGTGGGTAGTCGGGGGTCCATAGGATTAGCCCTGGGACCTTACACCTGTCAAGCGCAAGACTCGGGATCAATTCACCAATGGGGGGACTTGTGCTTCCCACCGGCAGCTAATTCTTTGCCCACAGATACAGAGGCTTTAAGCTTCCAGGTCTGCTTCCTGGCCAGTGCCAGGGTCCAATGACTTCACTGAGTTTTTGCTGAGAGGCAAAGGAAGAGAAGGTGTTTCTGCCCGGTTTCGAACCGGGGACCTTTCGCGTGTTAGGCGAACGTGATAACCACTACACTACGGAAACGGACAACGTGCCGTGCCTTAACAACCCGTCTGCAGAGCTGTGTCCTGAACTTCCGACACGCCAGTTGCTGGAAAAATAGCAATGAAGTAGTGGCTTTTCTAGCTGCCCATGACTATCTGCAGAGAATGACAACACTAGCTGGCAGCTACAATGGCGGCATCCTTCCGCACAGGCAAGATTGTGGTTGAAGTGCACTCCAGACCCTTTCAGTGCAAATAGAAGTCAAAGGACAGGGTGTCTTGAGGAAGAGCCCATGACTTTCTGAGCGCATGTCTTCACCTGCCTTTGGAATAGCCCCGAGACCACACACCTCAAAAGCAGGTCCCACCGAGATTTGAACTCGGATCGCTGGATTCAGAGTCCAGAGTGCTGACCATTACACCATGGAACCAGGGCAGAGGGCCAACACACAGTCATCAAACGCTCTCTGTATATGCACATGCCAACGCTATGTGCCTTTGTCTTCTTGCGCACAATGGGACACAGGGGACACTAAGAAACAAGAGTGAAACAGACGGCAGCATAGAAAGCAGGCCACACTGGCCGCACACGCAGTTGGGCAGTCAACTGCTTGCTCCGAGCAGCATGTTGACAAAGCAGCAGTCAGATGCCTGACACGCCGTCGTGCTGTCAGTGTGCCTGCATTTAGACTGTCCCCAACTTTGGCTGTACTAGTCTTTGTGGGGCTTGAAATGGTCGTGGAGTAAGGCAGATGCTAATGTCATGCACCAGACAACAGGGCCAGGCAAAGGGAAAAGCACACACTGTCAGAAGTGGGATTCGAACCCACGCCTCCAGGGGAGACTGCGACCTGAACGCAGCGCCTTAGACCGCTCGGCCATCCTGACTAGATGAGCAGTCCTCGTTGGCCGGGCCCACCAGGCCTGCCTCGGCACGGCAAAACAGTCCTGAGCAAGCTTTTGAGGAAATCAAGTGCCAAACAGCTCCCGCTCAAAAGCAGATGGAGAGCTGATTGAAGCGCTCCGTTGCTGTTCCAAGACTTGGCTCTTGGAGTCAACCTCAATCCTGAGAAGGAAGAGGATCTAGCAAGGCTGTGAGTTCAAGTGAGGACAAACACTCACAACTGACTTACTGAACGGCAGACTGGTCCCATGGTGTAACGGTTAGCACTCTGGACTTTGAATCCAGTGATCCAAGTTCAAATCCCCGTGGGACCTTTGAGCAGAAGGGACCACGCTGGGTCTTGCTAGCCGTGTGTCAAAGCCACCCCAAGCCCACCCCGAGTGACAGTGGCAATCTCATGGCCTCTTTGTCGAACACTGAATAAAGACTTGTAAACTGCCGTGGAGAACTTCTTCAAACTTGGTTGAGAGTGGCTTATGCTGTTGCTGCAGTTTGATCACTGTTCCAGGGCTGCCACCCCTCAATACTGACCACAGGCCAATGAGCACTGCATTCTCCACTGGAAGCCACAACACAGTCAGGCGCAGAGTTTCTGCACACCAACAAAATGCAGAGGTTTTGCGTGTGGGGCCAACATGAGGCACTCTGAACAGTGGCACACACTGCTCTGGTGATTCACGTCATGTCATGCACTCCATCACTGGTGACTCTGGGCAGGAGGAAGATTTCAACCCCAACAGTGGCAGACTTGAACCACCAGGCATTGGCTGTGACTCTGCATAATCTCGGTAAACCCCAGAACATGGGGCCGTGTCTGTGCAGCGTGCACTAAAGGCAGCATCCTCGTTAGTATAGTGGACAGTATCTCCGCCTGTCACGCGGAAGACCGGGGTTCGATTCCCCGACGGGGAGACTTATGCTACCTACCAGCAGCTTATTCTTTGCCTACAGATACAGGGGCTTCATGCGTCCCGGACTGCTTCCTGGCCAGTGCCTTTTGCCTCTTTTCCCTCCTTTGCTTCCCTTGCTCTCAACTCAAATCTAGTTTGCTGCATATGAGTAAAGGCCTGACCTAATGAAATGCCCATTGCATGTACATAAAAAACAAACAGACATAAAACAACAGCAGTAAATGTTATATAAGTGCATTTACAAAAAAAAGGAGAGAAAAAAAGAAGAAGCAACAGCTGCAAAAAAGAGAGGGTGGAAAAAGCTCTGCACTGTGAAAAAAAAGACAAAGAAGCTCGCACAAGGTTCTGCATGGAGCCCGATGAGCGCCATGACTGAGCTTTTGTCGAGAGGCAAAGTAAGTGCCAGTGTTTCCGCCCGGTTTCGAACCGGGGACCTTTCGCGTGTGAGGCGAACGTGATAACCACTACACTACGGAAACTAAAGCTATGCGGGGCATGCCCCGCCTAAGCGACCTCTCTACAGAACCGTCTGGGGGAGCTGTCCACAGAACCGTCTGCAGACCTGTCTACAAAACTGTCTGCAGACCTGTCTACGGAACCGTACGCAGACCTGTCTACCAAACTAGCGACATACCAGTTGCTGGAGAAAATATCAATGAGGCAGTGGGTAGTCGGGGGTCCATAGGATTAGCCCTGGGACCTTACACCTGTCAAGCGCAAGACTCGGGATCAATTCACCAATGGGGGGACTTGTGCTTCCCACCGGCAGCTAATTCTTTGCCCACAGATACAGAGGCTTTAAGCTTCCAGGTCTGCTTCCTGGCCAGTGCCAGGGTCCAATGACTTCACTGAGTTTTTGCTGAGAGGCAAAGGAAGAGAAGGTGTTTCTGCCCGGTTTCGAACCGGGGACCTTTCGCGTGTTAGGCGAACGTGATAACCACCTCACTACGGAAACGGACAACGTGCCGTGCCTTAACAACCCGTCTGCAGAGCTGTGTCCTGAACTTCCGACACGCCAGTTGCTGGAAAAATAGCAATGAAGTAGTGGCTTTTCTAGCTGCCCATGACTATCTGCAGAGAATGACAACACTAGCTGGCAGCTACAATGGCGGCATCCTTCCGCACAGGCAAGATTGTGGTTGAAGTGCACTCCAGACCCTTTCAGTGCAAATAGAAGTCAAAGGACAGGGTGTCTTGAGGAAGAGCCCATGACTTTCTGAGCGCATGTCTTCACCTGCCTTTGGAATAGCCCCGAGACCGCACACCTCAAAAGCAGGTCCCACCGAGATTTGAACTCGGATTGCTGGATTCAGAGTCCAGAGTGCTGACCATTACACCATGGAACCAGGGCAGAGGGCCAACACACAGTCATCAAACGCTCTCTGTATATGCACATGCCAACGCTATGTGCCTTTGTCTTCTTGCGCACAATGGGACACAGGGGACACTAAGAAACAAGAGTGAAACAGACGGCAGCATAGAAAGCAGGCCACACTGGCCGCACACGCAGTTGGGCAGTCAACTGCTTGCTCCGAGCAGCATGTTGACAAAGCAGCAGTCAGATGCCTGACACGCCGTCGTGCTGTCAGTGTGCCTGCATTTAGACTGTCCCCAACTTTGGCTGTACTAGTCTTTGTGGGGCTTGAAATGGTCGTGGAGTAAGGCAGATGCTAATGTCATGCACCAGACAACAGGGCCAGGCAAAGGGAAAAGCACACACTGTCAGAAGTGGGATTCGAACCCACGCCTCCAGGGGAGACTGCGACCTGAACGCAGCGCCTTAGACCGCTCGGCCATCCTGACTAGATGAGCGGTCCTCATTGGCCGGGCCCACCAGGCCTGCCTCGGCACGGCAAAACAGTCCTGAGCAAGCTTTTGAGGAAATCAAGTGCCAAACAGCTCCCGCTCCAAAGCAGATGGGGAGCTGATTGAAGCGCTCCGTTGCTGTTCCAAGACTTGGCTCTTGGAGTCAACCTCAATCCTGAGAAGGAAGAGGATCTAGCAAGGCTGTGAGTTCAAGTGAGGACAAACACTCACAACTGACTTACTGAACGGCAGACTGGTCCCATGGTGTAACGGTTAGCACTCTGGACTTTGAATCCAGTGATCCGAGTTCAAATCTCGGTGGGACCTTTGAGCAGAAGGGACCACGCTGGGTCTTGCTAGCCGTGTGTCAAAGCCACCCCAAGCCCACCCCGAGTGACAGTGGCAATCTGATGGCCTCTTTGTCGAACACTGAATAAAGACTTGTAAACTGCCGTGGAGAACTTCTTCAAACTTGGTTGAGAGTGGCTTATGCTGTTGCTGCAGTTTGATCACTGTTCCAGGGCTGCCACCCCTCAATACTGACCACAGGCCAATGAGCACTGCATTCTCCACTGGAAGCCACAACACAGTCAGGCGCAGAGTTTCTGCACACCAACAAAATGCAGAGGTTTTGCGTGTGGGGCCAACATGAGGCACTCTGAACAGTGGCACACACTGCTCTGGTGATTCACGTCATGTCATGCACTCCATCACTGGTGACTCTGGGCAGGAGGAAGATTTCAACCCCAACAGTGGCAGACTTGAACCACCAGGCATTGGCTGTGACTCTGCATAATCTCGGTAAACCCCAGAACATGGGGCCGTGTCTGTGCAGCGTGCACTAAAGGCAGCATCCTCGTTAGTATAGTGGACAGTATCTCCGCCTGTCACGCGGAAGACCGGGGTTCGATTCCCCGACGGGGAGACTTATGCTACCTACCAGCAGCTTATTCTTTGCCTACAGATACAGGGGCTTCATGCGTCCCGGACTGCTTCCTGGCCAGTGCCTTTTGCCTCTTTTCCCTCCTTTGCTTCCCTTGCTCTCAACTCAAATCTAGTTTGCTGCATATGAGTAAAGGCCTGACCTAATGAAATGCCCATTGCATGTACATAAAAAACAAACAGACATAAAACAACAGCAGTAAATGTTATATAAGTGCATTTACAAAAAAAAGGAGAGAAAAAAAGAAGAAGCAACAGCTGCAAAAAAGAGAGGGTGGAAAAAGCTCTGCACTGTGAAAAAAAAGACAAAGAAGCTCGCACAAGGTTCTGCATGGAGCCCGATGAGCGCCATGACTGAGCTTTTGTCGAGAGGCAAAGTAAGTGCCAGTGTTTCCGCCCGGTTTCGAACCGGGGACCTTTCGCGTGTGAGGCGAACGTGATAACCACTACACTACGGAAACTAAAGCTATGCGGGGCATGCCCCGCCTAAGCGACCTCTCTACAGAACCGTCTGGGGGAGCTGTCCACAGAACCGTCTGCAGACCTGTCTACAAAACTGTCTGCAGACCTGTCTACGGAACCGTACGCAGACCTGTCTACCAAACTAGCGACATACCAGTTGCTGGAGAAAATATCAATGAGGCAGTGGGTAGTCGGGGGTCCATAGGATTAGCCCTGGGACCTTACACCTGTCAAGCGCAAGACTCGGGATCAATTCACCAATGGGGGGACTTGTGCTTCCCACCGGCAGCTAATTCTTTGCCCACAGATACAGAGGCTTTAAGCTTCCAGGTCTGCTTCCTGGCCAGTGCCAGGGTCCAATGACTTCACTGAGTTTTTGCTGAGAGGCAAAGGAAGAGAAGGTGTTTCTGCCCGGTTTCGAACCGGGGACCTTTCGCGTGTTAGGCGAACGTGATAACCACCTCACTACGGAAACGGACAACGTGCCGTGCCTTAACAACCCGTCTGCAGAGCTGTGTCCTGAACTTCCGACACGCCAGTTGCTGGAAAAATAGCAATGAAGTAGTGGCTTTTCTAGCTGCCCATGACTATCTGCAGAGAATGACAACACTAGCTGGCAGCTACAATGGCGGCATCCTTCCGCACAGGCAAGATTGTGGTTGAAGTGCACTCCAGACCCTTTCAGTGCAAATAGAAGTCAAAGGACAGGGTGTCTTGAGGAAGAGCCCATGACTTTCTGAGCGCATGTCTTCACCTGCCTTTGGAATAGCCCCGAGACCGCACACCTCAAAAGCAGGTCCCACCGAGATTTGAACTCGGATTGCTGGATTCAGAGTCCAGAGTGCTGACCATTACACCATGGAACCAGGGCAGAGGGCCAACACACAGTCATCAAACGCTCTCTGTATATGCACATGCCAACGCTATGTGCCTTTGTCTTCTTGCGCACAATGGGACACAGGGGACACTAAGAAACAAGAGTGAAACAGACGGCAGCATAGAAAGCAGGCCACACTGGCCGCACACGCAGTTGGGCAGTCAACTGCTTGCTCCGAGCAGCATGTTGACAAAGCAGCAGTCAGATGCCTGACACGCCGTCGTGCTGTCAGTGTGCCTGCATTTAGACTGTCCCCAACTTTGGCTGTACTAGTCTTTGTGGGGCTTGAAATGGTCGTGGAGTAAGGCAGATGCTAATGTCATGCACCAGACAACAGGGCCAGGCAAAGGGAAAAGCACACACTGTCAGAAGTGGGATTCGAACCCACGCCTCCAGGGGAGACTGCGACCTGAACGCAGCGCCTTAGACCGCTCGGCCATCCTGACTAGATGAGCGGTCCTCATTGGCCGGGCCCACCAGGCCTGCCTCGGCACGGCAAAACAGTCCTGAGCAAGCTTTTGAGGAAATCAAGTGCCAAACAGCTCCCGCTCCAAAGCAGATGGGGAGCTGATTGAAGCGCTCCGTTGCTGTTCCAAGACTTGGCTCTTGGAGTCAACCTCAATCCTGAGAAGGAAGAGGATCTAGCAAGGCTGTGAGTTCAAGTGAGGACAAACACTCACAACTGACTTACTGAACGGCAGACTGGTCCCATGGTGTAACGGTTAGCACTCTGGACTTTGAATCCAGTGATCCGAGTTCAAATCTCGGTGGGACCTTTGAGCAGAAGGGACCACGCTGGGTCTTGCTAGCCGTGTGTCAAAGCCACCCCAAGCCCACCCCGAGTGACAGTGGCAATCTGATGGCCTCTTTGTCGAACACTGAATAAAGACTTGTAAACTGCCGTGGAGAACTTCTTCAAACTTGGTTGAGAGTGGCTTATGCTGTTGCTGCAGTTTGATCACTGTTCCAGGGCTGCCACCCCTCAATACTGACCACAGGCCAATGAGCACTGCATTCTCCACTGGAAGCCACAACACAGTCAGGCGCAGAGTTTCTGCACACCAACAAAATGCAGAGGTTTTGCGTGTGGGGCCAACATGAGGCACTCTGAACAGTGGCACACACTGCTCTGGTGATTCACGTCATGTCATGCACTCCATCACTGGTGACTCTGGGCAGGAGGAAGATTTCAACCCCAACAGTGGCAGACTTGAACCACCAGGCATTGGCTGTGACTCTGCATAATCTCGGTAAACCCCAGAACATGGGGCCGTGTCTGTGCAGCGTGCACTAAAGGCAGCATCCTCGTTAGTATAGTGGACAGTATCTCCGCCTGTCACGCGGAAGACCGGGGTTCGATTCCCCGACGGGGAGACTTATGCTACCTACCAGCAGCTTATTCTTTGCCTACAGATACAGGGGCTTCATGCGTCCCGGACTGCTTCCTGGCCAGTGCCTTTTGCCTCTTTTCCCTCCTTTGCTTCCCTTGCTCTCAACTCAAATCTAGTTTGCTGCATATGAGTAAAGGCCTGACCTAATGAAATGCCCATTGCATGTACATAAAAAACAAACAGACATAAAACAACAGCAGTAAATGTTATATAAGTGCATTTACAAAAAAAAGGAGAGAAAAAAAGAAGAAGCAACAGCTGCAAAAAAGAGAGGGTGGAAAAAGCTCTGCACTGTGAAAAAAAGACAAAGAAGCTCGCACAAGGTTCTGCATGGAGCCCGATGAGCGCCATGACTGAGCTTTTGCCGAGAGGCAAAGTAAGTGCCAGTGTTTCCGCCCGGTTTCGAACCGGGGACCTTTCGCGTGTGAGGCGAACGTGATAACCACTACACTACGGAAACTGACCACGAAAGCTCTGCGGGGCATGCCCCGCCTAAGCGACCTCTCTACAGAACCGTCTGGGGGAGCTGTCCACAGAACCGTCTGCAGACCTGTCTACAAAACTGTCTGCAGACCTGTCTACGGAACCGTACGCAGACCTGTCTACCAAACTAGCGACATACCAGTTGCTGGAGAAAATATCAATGAGGCAGTGGGTAGTCGGGGGTCCATAGGATTAGCCCTGGGACCTTACACCTGTCAAGCGCAAGACTCGGGATCAATTCACCAATGGGGGGACTTGTGCTTCCCACCGGCAGCTAATTCTTTGCCCACAGATACAGAGGCTTTAAGCTTCCAGGTCTGCTTCCTGGCCAGTGCCAGGGTCCAATGACTTCACTGAGTTTTTGCTGAGAGGCAAAGGAAGAGAAGGTGTTTCTGCCCGGTTTCGAACCGGGGACCTTTCGCGTGTTAGGCGAACGTGATAACCACCTCACTACGGAAACGGACAACGTGCCGTGCCTTAACAACCCGTCTGCAGAGCTGTGTCCTGAACTTCCGACACGCCAGTTGCTGGAAAAATAGCAATGAAGTAGTGGCTTTTCTAGCTGCCCATGACTATCTGCAGAGAATGACAACACTAGCTGGCAGCTACAATGGCGGCATCCTTCCGCACAGGCAAGATTGTGGTTGAAGTGCACTCCAGACCCTTTCAGTGCAAATAGAAGTCAAAGGACAGGGTGTCTTGAGGAAGAGCCCATGACTTTCTGAGCGCATGTCTTCACCTGCCTTTGGAATAGCCCCGAGACCGCACACCTCAAAAGCAGGTCCCACCGAGATTTGAACTCGGATCGCTGGATTCAGAGTCCAGAGTGCTGACCATTACACCATGGAACCAGGGCAGAGGGCCAACACACAGTCATCAAACGCTCTCTGTATATGCACATGCCAACGCTATGTGCCTTTGTCTTCTTGCGCACAATGGGACACAGGGGACACTAAGAAACAAGAGTGAAACAGACGGCAGCATAGAAAGCAGGCCACACTGGCCGCACACGCAGTTGGGCAGTCAACTGCTTGCTCCGAGCAGCATGTTGACAAAGCAGCAGTCAGATGCCTGACACGCCGTCGTGCTGTCAGTGTGCCTGCATTTAGACTGTCCCCAACTTTGGCTGTACTAGTCTTTGTGGGGCTTGAAATGGTCGTGGAGTAAGGCAGATGCTAATGTCATGCACAAGACAACAGGGCCAGGCAAAGGGAAAAGCACACACTGTCAGAAGTGGGATTCGAACCCACGCCTCCAGGGGAGACTGCGACCTGAACGCAGCGCCTTAGACCGCTTGGCCATCCTGACTAGATGAGCGGTCCTCGTTGGCCGGGCCCACCAGGCCTGCCTCGGCATGGCAAAACAGTCCTGAGCAAGCTTTTGAGGAAATCAAGTGCCAAACAGCTCCCGCTCCAAAGCAGATTGGGAGCTGATTGAAGCGCTCCGTTGCTGTTCCAAGACTTGGCTCTTGGAGTCAACCTCAATCCTGAGAAGGAAGAGGATCTAGCAAGGCTGTGAGTTCAAGTGAAGACATACACTCACAACTGACTTACTGAACAGCAGACTGGTCCCATGGTGTAACGGTTAGCACTCTGGACTTTGAATCCAGTGATCCGAGTTCAAATCTCGGTGGGACCTTTGAGCAGAAGGGACCACGCTGGGTCTTGCTAGCCGTGTGTCAAAGCCACCCCAAGCCCACCCCGAGTGACAGTGGCAATCTCATGGCCTCTTTGTCGAACACTGAATAAAGACTTGTAAACTGCCGTGGAGAACTTCTTCAAACTTGGTTGAGAGTGGCTTATGCTGTTGCTGCAGTTTGATCACTGTTCCAGGGCTGCCACCCCTCAATACTGACCACAGGCCAATGAGCACTGCATTCTCCACTGGAAGCCACAACACAGTCAGGCGCAGAGTTTCTGCACACCAACAAAATGCAGAGGTTTTGCGTGTGGGGCCAACATGAGGCACTCTGAACAGTGGCACACACTGCTCTGGTGATTCACGTCATGTCATGCACTCCATCACTGGTGACTCTGGGCAGGAGGAAGATTTCAACCCCAACAGTGGCAGACTTGAACCACCAGGCATTGGCTGTGACTCTGCATAATCTCGGTAAACCCCAGAACATGGGGCCGTGTCGGTGCAGCGTGCACTAAAGGCAGCATCCTCGTTAGTATAGTGGACAGTATCTCCGCCTGTCACGCGGAAGACCGGGGTTCGATTCCCCGACGGGGAGACTTGTGCTACCTACCAGCAGCTTATTCTTTGCCTACAGATACAGGGGCTTCATGCGTCCCGGACTGCTTCCTGGCCAGTGCCTTTTGCCTCTTTTCCCTCCTTTGCTTCCCTTGCTCTCAACTCAAATCTAGTTTGCTGCATATGAGTAAAGGCCTGACCTAATGAAATGCCCATTGCATGTACATAAAAAACAAACAGACATAAAACAACAGCAGTAAATGTTATATAAGTGCATTTACAAAAAAAAGGAGAGAAAAAAAGAAGAAGCAACAGCTGCAAAAAAGAGAGGGTGGAAAAAGCTCTGCACTGTGAAAAAAAAGACAAAGAAGCTCGCACAAGGTTCTGCATGGAGCCCGATGAGCGCCATGACTGAGCTTTTGTCGAGAGGCAAAGTAAGTGCCAGTGTTTCCGCCCGGTTTCGAACCGGGGACCTTTCGCGTGTGAGGCGAACGTGATAACCACTACACTACGGAAACTAAAGCTATGCGGGGCATGCCCCGCCTAAGCGACCTCTCTACAGAACCGTCTGGGGGAGCTGTCCACAGAACCGTCTGCAGACCTGTCTACAAAACTGTCTGCAGACCTGTCTACGGAACCGTACGCAGACCTGTCTACCAAACTAGCGACATACCAGTTGCTGGAGAAAATATCAATGAGGCAGTGGGTAGTCGGGGGTCCATAGGATTAGCCCTGGGACCTTACACCTGTCAAGCGCAAGACTCGGGATCAATTCACCAATGGGGGGACTTGTGCTTCCCACCGGCAGCTAATTCTTTGCCCACAGATACAGAGGCTTTAAGCTTCCAGGTCTGCTTCCTGGCCAGTGCCAGGGTCCAATGACTTCACTGAGTTTTTGCTGAGAGGCAAAGGAAGAGAAGGTGTTTCTGCCCGGTTTCGAACCGGGGACCTTTCGCGTGTTAGGCGAACGTGATAACCACCTCACTACGGAAACGGACAACGTGCCATGCCTTAACAACCCGTCTGCAGAGCTGTGTCCTGAACTTCCGACACGCCAGTTGCTGGAAAAATAGCAATGAAGTAGTGGCTTTTCTAGCTGCCCATGACTATCTGCAGAGAATGACAACACTAGCTGGCAGCTACAATGGCGGCATCCTTCCGCACAGGCAAGATTGTGGTTGAAGTGCACTCCAGACCCTTTCAGTGCAAATAGAAGTCAAAGGACAGGGTGTCTTGAGGAAGAGCCCATGACTTTCTGAGCGCATGTCTTCACCTGCCTTTGGAATAGCCCCGAGACCGCACACCTCAAAAGCAGGTCCCACCGAGATTTGAACTCGGATCGCTGGATTCAGAGTCCAGAGTGCTGACCATTACACCATGGAACCAGGGCAGAGGGCCAACACACAGTCATCAAACGCTCTCTGTATATGCACATGCCAACGCTATGTGCCTTTGTCTTCTTGCGCACAATGGGACACAGGGGACACTAAGAAACAAGAGTGAAACAGACGGCAGCATAGAAAGCAGGCCACACTGGCCGCACACGCAGTTGGGCAGTCAACTGCTTGCTCCGAGCAGCATGTTGACAAAGCAGCAGTCAGATGCCTGACACGCCGTCGTGCTGTCAGTGTGCCTGCATTTAGACTGTCCCCAACTTTGGCTGTACTAGTCTTTGTGGGGCTTGAAATGGTCGTGGAGTAAGGCAGATGGTAATGTCATGCACAAGACAACAGGGCCAGGCAAAGGGAAAAGCACACACTGTCAGAAGTGGGATTCGAACCCACGCCTCCAGGGGAGACTGCGACCTGAGCGCCAGCAGCCGAAGGATAGTCCGGCAAGTGTATTCCAATATTGAAGATTACAGCCAATGGCAGTTTCGCAAATCCAACATTCTCCAACATTCTTGACCAATCACGTTTACCAATTCTTCCCCGAGTCCAACATTTAATCAGTCACGGCGCAGAAATGTTGGATTTTTTTTTTCCTTTGCCCCTCCCCCACGCTTCTCGGAGATTGTGTACACTTGCCGGTCACTGTCAAAGAAAGCGGATTGACAAGCTCCCAAATCTCTCTGTACTCTACGAAATGGTAAGTATTTTATATAAATATAGTGGTGTGTGACAACTTTTAAGAGTTATCTAAATATTTCACCTATTGATACTGTCATAAAGACGTATTTAGCTAACTTTGACGGGGGATTCCCTTTTTCGACTTGCCGGTCTGTGTCGCGAGTAAGCAATAAAACAAGAAAACTGAGCCACTAATGTTTCGCTTTTTCATTGTGATTATTTCATCTTAACTTTTAACTAAATTGTACCAAGTTCCACTGTTATGGTCCGGTACAGCGCCGGTATTACACATAGGTAAATAAAAGGTAGGCTAACTGAAAACACAGTGCCGATTACAACAATGGCGGCTGTGCTGTAAACGTCAAAAGAAACGTCGGGTCCGTCAAAAAAAGTCACTTAATTGACCAAAGACTATAAGAATATATACATAGCGCAAATTCTTGTCATTCATAAGTATTTCACTTAAGTCGATATGAGCTCGGTTTAAGTGACAATGTTATTAATCCACGGACAGCCATTGAAAATTTACCTAGTTAGTTACTATGCAGGACGTTTCTCTCACAATGTTTGTTAACCAGCAAAATGTCGCGTTTCCTATAATAGTATTGTAATAATTGTATCAAGTCTATTATTTCATGCACATTAAATTGAAGCAATGGCTAATATGACATGTTTCTTTTTCTTTTTCATTCTTCTGTTACACTATTGCACAGAGCCAACATATCTAAATTTACAGTTAATGTCATATTAATATAGTATTAATATCAAAACTCTCCTTAAATAAAGGCAACCAAAAAGACAAAGTCCCACAAGGCAATGTCTGACTCAGAGTGGATGTCCCGCCTGAGAAGGTTTGCCAACACAGGAACCTGGCCTGCCGATGAAGGCAACAGACCTGCTCCCAGACAGAAGAAGTGGTATGAGCTGTATCAGAGGGTGAGAGTTGATCGATTTTGGATTTTACCATGTAATCTTACTGTACCATTCACTAATATTTTCTTCAAACAAAGGATAAGGTTAAACTTTTATAGAGTTAACTGAAATGGGCATTTTTTTTTACCATTTTTAAGTAGCTGGAAAAAAATGATGACTATTACATTTTTAACCAAATGATTCTCTTTATTTTTAGATTGAGAAATGCCCAATGCAGACTCATGGCCAGATGTCTTTGTTTGGGCAGGAGAGGAAGTGCCTGTGTGGATTTCATGTGCAGAAGGTAAAACTATAAGGATACAGTGTTTTTACTCATCAGTACACCACATAAAGCTGTGTCTACTCTGTTTAACAGCCGACCACATCGAGTGTTGCTCCCCGGCCAGGAGGGCAACCAACGGCGACTGTGGGCCGTGGTGAAGTTTCTGCACAGCAGACAGCAGCAGGCGGTCCGGTCCAGGGGGCAGCAGGAGATGCGGCTCAGGGGGCATCAGTAGGTCCTCCTGTAAGAGGCTCTGTTGGCCAGCAGACTTTAGCAGCAAGTCCAATCGAGAGGGCTGTAGGACAACAGAGTTCTCCAGCAGAACCAAGACCGGAGGGCCAAAAGAAGCGGCCTTATTTGACTTTGGCAATGGTAAACAGACGAATAATCTTACTCATAAACGGACCATGGCTGTGACAACTGTTTTGTACCTTAATGTATATTGACAATTGTATCCCTAGTACAGCTCTAACAAAGCCCTTTGCTTCTTTGCCTTTCAGTTTACTAAGTCAAGATTTGGTGGTGCCCAGTCTGCTGCTGCCAAGCCAAATCTAAGCCTGGCCAGAAGAGTAACCAAGGTAAATAGAGATTATGTAGTAACCTATAAGCTTGAGTCATTTTTTTGGTAAATAACTAAAACTGACTGCTCTACAGACCCAAGCCACAGTCACAGACCCCACTGAGGAAAGTACCAGCTCTCCTTCAAATGTTCCCGTCCCAGTGAGTACTTTTTAAAAAACTACTCTTTTTGTAGAAGCATTTTTACAAATACTTTCTGAAGACATTACGCATAAACAATAATACATTTAAATTCCCTCGTTAACAAAATTAGATTTTAAAGTTGTAACAATACTATGGTAGTGTTTTATCTGAGTATTAGTTTAAGATTATATTCTCAAAGTCTATCACTGATGTGAGTTCTATTCCTGCTGTTTCTTAAGGCTCCAGCTTCTCATGCAGTTGGTCGAGAGTCAGTGCCTGTCCCCAGTCCAGCAGCAGAAGTTGCCACAGTGTCTGTAAGTATTTAACATGTCACTTCATAGTGCGCAGAAGCTCGCAAGTCTTTAAGGTTAGTATTAAGTATTTTTGTCGTTGTTTTTTTATATTACAGACTGCTGCTGACTCTGGGACAGGAGCACTGACTTCAACAGCTCACCTGCCCCGCTTGTGGTCAGAGGGTTTGCCACCTGAAGACCACAAATGGATTGAAAAATTCCTCTTGAAGTTGGGGCCCAAGGGGAAACTTCAGCTTCAAGACCATCTGAAGCTCTGGTACTTTCCTCCTCAGCCGAGCAACCTGTACAACCAGGCTCCAGCACCAGACCGTTTTTTCGCCCACCCACTCTTTGTATGGATGCCATACAAATTGTGGAAGGTGAAGGTGGTCTGCCCTAATGCAGCCTGTGAGCAGCACCAGCTCACAGGGGCAGGGCTGCACAAGAGGGCACGGCGGGTCCTTGACGTGGACAGGACCTTCAATATGGTGACGGAAACCCTGACCTGCACCAAATGTAGAGCCAGCCACGTTTCTTGGAGTCAGACTGTCCTCAGGCAGCTGGACTTGGCTCACAGGTCTGAATTCAGGGTCATCCTTACTCAGAAGTAAGTAATTTCCCTTTTTCTCTCTTGCCTTGACAATAGAAATAAAAAAGACAATCTAACTAATTTATCTGTCTTTGACTCAGATACGCCTGTGACATCCGTGTGATCCGGCTTCTACGGGAGAGAGGTCTGGGTAACAGTCCAACACGGGTTTTAAAGCAGCTGAAAGAAAACCACTCAGAGGAGTGGCTTCATCGTGTTGCACGGTACACCACTGAGTGTGTTGACTTTCAGCAGCGCCCCGGACTGCTGCCCATGACTTTCCCTGAGCCCCCTGAGCCTGCTGTGGTGCTTAGCTGTAAGTGGCTCCTCTCCGTTTACAGTCAGGACATCTTGACAAGGCTCGAGGACATCAAAGCCCGGATCACATCCATCTACGGCACAATTCTGAAGATGGACTCAACAAAAAAGGTTTATATTTTTTCTCCTTCATTAATACAGGAAACTTATATTATTAACTAGTCCCATTAAATCAAGAGTCCTGAAAATAATCACAAAGGGCCTTTTAATTTTTTGTACTTTAGATCGTCAAGAAGCTGGCAGGCACAGCTAAGGGGACCGCTCTCTGGCTCACCTCTGTGGGAAACGAGTATGGTCAGATCCTGATCAGCGTTCTGACCGCTCAGGAGGGAGCAGGCCTGGACATGATGGCAGCAGACCTGGTGAAGCGGTACCAGCAGGCTGGTGTTGATCCCCCTGTTGCCTTGTATGTGGACTGCGACTGCTGCTCCAGTACAGGGGAGACCAGGCTGAAGACCAGGTTCAGTGGATGGCAGGACCTCGTCATTCGTCTTGACATCTGGCACTTCATGCGCCGACTTGCCCTGGGGTGCGTGACAGATGCTCATCAGTTGTACCCAATCTTTATGTCACGCCTGTCAGCGTGCATATTTGAGTGGGATGCAGCTGATTTAGCTTTGTTGCGTGAAGCGAAAAAACAACAGCTTCAATCCCAGGGCTTGCCAGTCACTGATGCTGACATCAGCAGAAACCTGTCCAGGGAGGAGCTGGCTCTCCACTGTCGGCGGAGAACCCGGGGTGAAGTGGCCACCACCCAGCTGCTGGAGGAGCTGCTGCTGGGGCTCATGGGGACCAGCGGTAATGACTCCCTTGGAGTTCCCCTGTTTGACATGGAGAGGATGGAGCACATCTGGAATGTCCAAAAGAAGCATGTCAAGTGCATCCAGGACCCACCAGGTGTGGCTCTCTACATCAAAACAGGAGAGCTCACAAAGGGAGGTGTGCAGCTACCCACCTACAGGTGTGCAAGGGGCTCTACATCTTTAGAGTCCTTTCATTTACACCTCAACCGCTTCATCCCAGGTTTGTGTTTGTGTTATAGTTATGTTAATGTGTCACAAAGTCTAAGAATAACAATATATTTAAAGTTATGTACTAATATACTATGTCCTTGTTCACCAATTTTACCTACTTACCTGTTTATCCCCAGGAACCAGTGCCAACAGCCTGAATTTCCAGGTTTACCTGCTGGAAGGACTCCACAGGTGGAACCAGGACCGTGGCACTGCTGCTCTGTCAACTGAGCCATCTCCTTTCCGCAGCTACTCGGGTGACCTGCTTCACTCTGTGAACACAAACTTTGAGAAGCTGTTCGGCAGGAAGTTGGTCCCAGAGTTCTGCCCACCTACACCTTACACTGGTTAGCATTACTGAAACCCACTTGACGTACAAATGAGTTGAAAAAGAAATAATTCAAACAGTTTCCTAATCATCCATTTGCCTCTGATGTTTCAGGAGAGCTCATAGGCCTGCAGTATCTGTTCCGGCAGACTGGTCAGGCACTGCAGGATATGCATCCTGATTCTGAGGAGACTGCTCAGCTGATTGAGGAGCATAATGTGGAGGAAGATGAAGAGGAGGATGAGGGCTTTGCTGAGGCAGCAGAGGACCCAACAGTGGCAAACCTGGAGGAGCCTCACACCCCTGCCCCTCTGACAACTGGCCCCTCCCTGTCCACAGCTCCCAGCACGACAGCTCTTTGCAGTTCCTCAACTCCATCATCATCGGGCACCTCCTTCACTCAGGCTCCGAGCACATTAACCATTGCTCCTGGTAAGGCTGAAAAGAAATCTCGGTTTTATATAGGTAGTAGTATGACCAGGTGCAGTGCAATGAAAATGGGAATTGTAATTCAGTCACAATAATCCCCCAGCTCTAATTCTGCAAGTCATTTTGTAGTTTTTTATATGTGTAGTAATATGGTGTTTTTTTCCCTATTGTGCATCACTAGCTCCTTGCTCGTCTGCAGTGGCCTCTGCTCCTCCCACTCTGCCTTCAACTTCATCCTCTGAGGCTGGCGTTGACGTGCAGGCTCATGATGAAGACATGGTAAGTGTTAACAATAAATATGCACTTGCATTACTGCACAAAAGTTTGATCACTTACACTTTACTTTTTGCAATCACAAACAGTTTTTATCCATTTCACAAACTTAAAATGAATCAGATGATTTTCAAAGAATGATCCACTTTTTTGCAACTTTCAGTCCTCTGCATCAACTCCTAATACGGCTGCTAATCTAAGTTAATAATTTTATAAGGCTAATTGATTACAAAACACTTTTGAAACTGTGTGGTACAGCCTAAAATAGTTTTACTAATAAAGGAACACTAAGGGAGCATGGCAATCTTTAGGTTGAAGTTTCAGCACTTGTTTTGGGTTAACAGGCTCAAATGGCAAGGCAAAAAAAGCTGTCGTTAGAGGCCTGTATGTTTATTGTTGTGTTAAAAAAGTACAGCTATTTATTGCTAGAAATCATGAGACAGAACCTTTGAATCTCTTAGGAATGGGTTAACTACTCCCTTCAGAGAGCAGCACAAATTGACTTGAACAGAGACAGATATAGGAGAGGGAATCCTCGATGCACAACTGTTTAAAACAAATATCTAAAGAGTGCGTAGTTTAATACAAATAGGCCTTACAGGCCCTCAAACAGTGGTTTAGCAGTAGTATGTTCTTTTATTTAATAAGGAACATCAGAAATGTGTCAAAAAAAGGTCAACGTGATTCAAGGATTTACATTAACATACTTTCAAATATGTTTCATATCTTCACAGGCTGTGGATGAGCAAAATGTGCCTGGCTACCAGCATGTAGACAGACTTGCTGAGTTTTTGGTGGAACTGCGGAGTCAGACGTCTTTGTGTCTCACCAACCAGCAGGCCAGCACCATCAAAGCACTGTGGGAAAGCCTGGATGAGCACGACAAGCGGCGGGTCATATATGCAGCTCGACATCAGGAGAGACTCTTGAGTGGGCGGTTTCGAACACCGAAGAAGCCCACAACTACGCCTGGTGTTGAGAGCACCACCCGCTGCATGTTAGGAGCAAGTAGCTCACCTGCACAGTGGCCGGACTGCTGTCGGTTGGTGGAAAACATCTTTATAAGACTCTGCAACCTCCACCCAGGCCCAGTGAGAAGAGGGAAGAGGGCAGACTCAAGGTGGTCCCTTATCTTGAGGGATTACCACAAGATAAGGCAGCTGGTCCTCGGGAACTCTCTAGTGATGCAGCAAACTGAGATCCAACTGGTGGAGGTAAACCAGAACACCCTGATACAGTGGCACAATAACAGGCAGAAAAAACAGGAGCTGTCTGTGCTGCTTCAGGGTACCACCTTACCTCCAGCCGTCTCAGCTTCTGCGGAGCCTCTTCAGGATGCCAGAGTGCTACCTGCTCACCCTGTACCAGCACAGCAGGAGCATCAGTACTGGTTGCCTGAGAGCACAGCTGGCCAGGCACATCAGAGGCAGAGAGCTCCCAGTCAGGTCCAGCGCAACATCTTGCCTAAACCAACAGGCAAGAGGCCTTTGTTTGTCAGCCCCCCTGCACCAGGACGCTTGCTGACCACACAGCTTGTTGGGCCTGCAGGACAAAATGTAGGACTGGTACCAGTTGTCTTGGCAGTTTTACCGGGTACCAGTCCACAGACAGGAGCACCTACCAGCAGCACCATGGAAGGAGTGACTCCTAAAAGGCCGTACCAGCGGACAGTGAAGGCAAACACTTGCAAAAAGTGTGGTCAGTTCCGCACTGCTGACACTGGACACAGCCAGTACTATGGCAAAGTGTACTGTCCTTCCTTTGAAACGAAAACCAAGAAGCAGTGGTTGGAGGAAATGAGGAAGGCAGTACCCAAAAAATAATTTCTAAAATTATTTGTAGTGTAAATGTTGTAAATATTTTTGTAGTGTAAATATTGTATATATTTTTGTATTGTAAATATTGTATATATTTTGTAGAGTTTCATAGTGTAAGTTATTGTAAAGTATGAGTGTTGTTAGTATTATTTTAGTATTAGTGTTGTGAATAAAATAGCATAGCTGTTGTGTATATATGTGTGTAAAATGTGTTGCATTCAGATTTTTTTATTACCATAGTTTATTATCATAGAGGTGTTGTGTTTGTTCTTTTTTACGTAATCTGTAATAAGTTGTTTCTCATTCTCTTCCCTGTGAATAAACAAAGCTCGAGCTAAAAGTGTATCTTTATTCAACACTGGTAAACACACACACACAAAAAAAAAACATACCCATTGATTTTAACAACAGTCAACAACTGTAATAAAGAGTGTTATTTGTCAATGTTGCAATATCTATAAGATAATGATCTTTGATACAGAAAAAGAATTATGCTAGAAAGAGGGGTTATTTAGTATCATATAAAAAGTGGTTTGCAGTAGACATCAGATAAACTCCTGAAGATCTCAGGTTGAGGAGCTGCTCTTCAGGTCATATGGTGGGCTTAAGGCAGCTTCTTTTCCTATAGAAAAAGGAAGAAGTAAACAACGATTATTTCCCATGATAAAAATATTTAAAAAATTATTTTAACGTTATTAAAATGCATTATTATCATTTCAACATATGCATTTTCAAAAACCTACCATAAAGTGCGAGACATAATAAAGCAATCAGTTAGGAGCACGCTTGACCGCCATTAACCCTAATTTTAAAACTGGGGAATCCCTTTGTGTTGACCCGGAAGTGAAGTCCATATATGGGTATGTGCGTCACACGGCAAAAAGTGTAGCGTCAAGTTATCCGTTTATGAAGTTCGTCGGTTCGTGTCCCGTGCGCTACTTGTTCAAATATCTAAAGTTTTAAATCACCTTCTGTAAGCATTGAAAACACTCTTTTAAAAGTTAAATTGCTGAAAAACCTCGGATTTTTTCGTTTTCTTTCTCTTTTTCTTCTTTTCCTCTTTTTTCTTCCCTTTTTCCTTCTTCCCCCTCCTCCCCCCTTCTCCCCCTTCTTTGACGGACGAATGTTCCCCAGCTTGAGCGCAGCGCCTTAGACCGCTCGGCCATCCTGACTAGATGAGCGGCCCCGGTGGCCAGGCCCACCAGGCCTGCCTCGGCACGGCAAAACAGTCCTGAGCAAGCTTTTGAGGAAATCAAGTGCCAAACAGCTCCCGCTCCAAAGCAGATGGGGAGCTGATTGAAGCGCTCCGTTGCTGTTCCAAGACTTGGCTCTTGGAGTCAACCTCAATCCTGAGAAGGAAGCGGATCTAGCAAGGCTGTAAGTTCAAGTGAGGACAAACACTCACAACGGACTTACTGAACGGCAGACTGGTCCCATGGTGTAACGGTTAGCACTCTGGACTTTGAATCCAGTGATCCGAGTTCAAATCTCGGTGGGACCTTTGAGCAGAAGAGACCACGCTGGGTCTTGCTAGCCGTGTGTCAAAGCCACCCCAAGCCCACCCCGAGTGACAGTGGCAATCTCATGGCCTCTTTGTCATACACTGAATAAAGACTTGTAAACTGCTGTGGAGAACTTCTTCAAACTTGGTTGAGAGTGGCTTATGCTGTTGCTGCAGTTTGATCACTGTTCCAGGGCTGCCACCCCTCAATACTGACCACAGGCCAATGAGCACTGCATTCTCCACTGGAAGCCACAACACAGTCAGGCGCAGAGTTTCTGCACACCAATTAAATGCAGAGGTTTTGCGTGTGGGGCCAACATGAGGCACTCTGAACAGTGGCACACACTGCTCTGGTGATTCATGTCATGTCATGCACTCCATCACTGGTGACTCTGGGCAGGAGGAAGATTTCAACCCAACAGTGGCAGACTTGAACCACCAGGCATTGGCTGTGACTCTGCATAATCTCGGTAAAACCCCAGAACATGGGGCCGTGTCTGTGCAGCGTGCAGTAGAGGCAGCATCCTCGTTAGTATAGTGGACAGTATCTCCGCCTGTCACGCGGAAGACCGGGGTTCGATTCCCCGACGGGGAGACTTATGCTACCTACCAGCAGCTTATTCTTTGCCTACAGATACAGGGGCTTCATGCGTCCCGGACTGCTTCCTGGCCAGTGCCTTCTGCCTCTTTTCCCTCCTTTGCTTCCCTTGCTCTCAACTCATATCTAGGTTGCTGCATATGAGTCAAGGCCTGACCTAATGAAATGCCCATTGCATGTACATAAAAAACAAACAGACATAAAACAACAGCAGTAAATGTTATATAAGTGCATTTACAAAAAAAAAGGAGAGAAAAAAAAGAAAAAAAGAAGAAGCAACAGCTGCAAAAAAGAGAGGGTGGAAAAAGCTCTGCACTGTGAAAAAAAAGACAAAGAAGCTCGCACAAGGTTCTGCATGGAGCCCGATGAGCGCCATGACTGAGCTTTTGCCGAGAGGCAAAGTAAGTGCCAGTGTTTCCGCCCGGTTTCGAACCGGGGACCTTTCGCGTGTGAGGCGAACGTGATAACCACTACACTACGGAAACTAAAGCTATGCGGGGCATGCCCCGCCTAAGCGACCTCTCTACAGAACCGTCTGGGGGAGCTGTCCACAGAACCGTCTGCAGACCTGTCTACAAAACTGTCTGCAGACCTGTCTACGGAACCGTACGCAGACCTGTCTACCAAACTAGCGACATACCAGTTGCTGGAGAAAATATCAATGAGGCAGTGGGTAGTCGGGGGTCCATAGGATTAGCCCTGGGACCTTACACCTGTCAAGCGCAAGACTCGGGATCAATTCACCAATGGGGGGACTTGTGCTTCCCACCGGCAGCTAATTCTTTGCCCACAGATACAGAGGCTTTAAGCTTCCAGGTCTGCTTCCTGGCCAGTGCCAGGGTCCAATGACGTCACTGAGTTTTTGCTGAGAGGCAAAGGAAGAGAAGGTGTTTCCGCCCGGTTTCGAACCGGGGACCTTTCGCGTGTTAGGCGAACGTGATAACCACTACACTACGGAAACGGACAACGTGCCGTGCCTTAACAACCCGTCTGCAGAGCTGTGTCCTGAACTTCCGACACGCCAGTTGCTGGAAAAATACCAATGAAGTAGTGGCTTTTCTAGCTGCCCATGACTATCTGCAGAGAATGACAACACTAGCTGGCAGCTACAATGGCGGCATCCTTCCGCACAGGCAAGATTGTGGTTGAAGTGCACTCCAGACCCTTTCAGTGCAAATAGAAGTCAAAGGACAGGGTGTCTTGAGGAAGAGCCCATGGCTTTCTGAGCGCATGTCTTCACCTGCCTTTGGAATAGCCCCGAGACCGCACACCTCAAAAGCAGGTCCCACCGAGATTTGAACTCGGATCGCTGGATTCAGAGTCCAGAGTGCTGACCATTACACCATGGAACCAGGGCAGAGGGCCAACACACAGTCATCAAACGCTCTCTGTATATGCACATGCCAACGCTATGTGCCTTTGTCTTCTTGCGCACAATGGGACACAGGGGACACTAAGAAACAAGAGTGAAACAGACGGCAGCATAGAAAGCAGGCCACACTGGCCGCACACGCAGTTGGGCAGTCAACTGCTTGCTCCGAGCAGCATGTTGACAAAGCAGCAGTCAGATGCCTGACACGCCGTCGTGCTGTCGGTGTGCCTGCATTTAGACTGTCCCCAACTTTGGCTGTACTAGTCTTTGTGGGGCTTGAAATGGTCGTGGAGTAAGGCAGATGCTAATGTCATGCACCAGACAACAGGGCCAGGCAAAGGGAAAAGCACACACTGTCAGAAGTGGGATTCGAACCCACGCCTCCAGGGGAGACTGCGACCTGAACGCAGCGCCTTAGACCGCTCGGCCATCCTGACTAGATGCGCGGCCCCGGTGGCCAGGCCCACCAGGCCTGCCTCGGCACGGCAAAACAGTCCTGAGCAAGCTTTTGAGGAAATCAAGTGCCAAACAGCTCCCGCTCCAAAGCAGATGGGGAGCTGATTGAAGCGCTCCGTTGCTGTTCCAAGACTTGGCTCTTGGAGTCAACCTCAATCCTGAGAAGGAAGCGGATCTAGCAAGGCTGTGAGTTCAAGTGAGGACAAACACTCACAACGGACTTACTGAACGGCAGACTGGTCCCATGGTGTAACGGTTAGCACTCTGGACTTTGAATCCAGTGATCCGAGTTCAAATCTCGGTGGGACCTTTGAGCAGAAGAGACCACGCTGCATCTTGCTAGCCGTGTGTCAAAGCCACCCCAAGCCCACCCCGAGTGACAGTGGCAATCTCATGGCCTCTTTGTCATACACTGAACAAAGACTTGTAAACTGCTGTGGAGAACTTCTTCAAACTTGGTTGAGAGTGGCTTATGCTGTTGCTGCAGTTTGATCACTGTTCCAGGGCTGCCACCCCTCAATACTGACCACTGGCCAATGAGCACTGCATTCTCCACTGGAAGCCACAACACAGTCAGGTGCAGAGTTTCTGCACACCAACAAAATGCAGAGGTTTTGCGTGTGGGGCCAACATGAGGCACTCTGAACAGTGGCACACACTGCTCTGGTGATTCATGTCATGTCATGCACTCCATCACTGGTGACTCTGGGCAGGAGGAAGATTTCAACCCAACAGTGGCAGACTTGAACCACCAGGCATTGGCTGTGACTCTGCATAATCTCGGTAAACCCCAGAACATGGGGCCGTGTCTGTGCAGCGTGCACTAAAGGCAGCATCCTCGTTAGTATAGTGGACAGTATCTCCGCCTGTCACGCGGAAGACCGGGGTGCGATTCCCCGACGGGGAGACTTATGCTACCTACCAGCAGCTCCATACCTACCCACAGCTTATTCTTTGCCTACAGATACAGGGGCTTCATGCGTCCCGGACTGCTTCCTGGCCAGTGCCTTTTGCCTCTTTTCCCTCCTTTGCTTCCCTTGCTCTCAACTCACATCTAGGTTGCTGCATATGAGTCAAGGCCTGACCTAATGAAATGCCCATTGCATGTACATAAAAAACAAACAGACATAAAACAACAGCAGTAAATGTTATGTAAGTGCATTTACAAAAAAAAGGAGAGAAAAAAAAAGAAAAAAAGAAGAAGCAACAGCTGCAAAAAAGAGAGGGTGGAAAAAGCTGTGCACTGTGAAAAAAAAGACAAAGAAGCTCGCACAAGGTTCTGCATGGAGCCCGATGAGCGCCATGACTGAGCTTTTGTCGAGAGGCAAAGTAAGTGCCAGTGTTTCCGCCCGGTTTCGAACCGGGGACCTTTCGCGTGTGAGGCGAACGTGATAACCACTACACTACGGAAACTGACCACGGAAGCTTTGCGGGGCATGCCCCGCCTAAGCGACCTCTCTACAGAACCGTCTGGGGGAGCTGTCCACAGAACCGTCTGCAGACCTGTCTACAAAACTGTCTGCAGACCTGTCTACGGAACCGTACGCAGACCTGTCTACCAAACTAGCGACATACCAGTTGCTGGAGAAAATATCAATGAGGCAGTGGGTAGTCGGGGGTCCATAGGATTAGCCCTGGGACCTTACACATGTCAAGCGCAAGACTCGGGATCAATTCACCAATGGGGGGACTTGTGCTTCCCACCGGCAGCTAATTCTTTGCCCACAGATACAGAGGCTTTAAGCTTCCAGGTCTGCTTCCTGGCCAGTGCCAGGGTCCAATGACGTCACTGAGTTTTTGCTGAGAGGCAAAGGAAGAGAAGGTGTTTCCGCCCGGTTTCGAACCGGGGACCTTTCGCGTGTTAGGCGAACGTGATAACCACTACACTACGGAAACGGACAACGTGCCGTGCCTTAACAACCCGTCTGCAGAGCTGTGTCCTGAACTTCCGACACGCCAGTTGCTGGAAAAATACCAATGAAGTAGTGGCTTTTCTAGCTGCCCATGACTATCTGCAGAGAATGACAACACTAGCTGGCAGCTACAATGGCGGCATCCTTCCGCACAGGCAAGATTGTGGTTGAAGTGCACTCCAGACCCTTTCAGTGCAAATAGAAGTCAAAGGACAGGGTGTCTTGAGGAAGAGCCCATGGCTTTCTGAGCGCATGTCTTCACCTGCCTTTGGAATAGCCCCGAGACCGCACACCTCAAAAGCAGGTCCCACCGAGATTTGAACTCGGATCGCTGGATTCAGAGTCCAGAGTGCTGACCATTACACCATGGAACCAGGGCAGAGGGCCAACACACAGTCATCAAACGCTCTCTGTATATGCACATGCCAACGCTATGTGCCTTTGTCTTCTTGCGCACAATGGGACACAGGGGACACTAAGAAACAAGAGTGAAACAGACGGCAGCATAGAAAGCAGGCCACACTGGCCGCACACGCAGTTGGGCAGTCAACTGCTTGCTCCGAGCAGCATGTTGACAAAGCAGCAGTCAGATGCCTGACACGCCGTCGTGCTGTCGGTGTGCCTGCATTTAGACTGTCCCCAACTTTGGCTGTACTAGTCTTTGTGGGGCTTGAAATGGTCGTGGAGTAAGGCAGATGCTAATGTCATGCACCAGACAACACGGCCAGGCAAAGGGAAAAGCACACACTGTCAGAAGTGGGATTCGAACCCACGCCTCCAGGGGAGACTGCGACCTGAGCGCCAGCAGCCGAAGGATAGTCCGGCAAGTGTATTCCAATATTGAAGATTACAGCCAATGGCAGTTTCGCAAATCCAACATTCTCCAACATTCTTGACCAATCACGTTTACCAATTCTTCCCCGAGTCCAACATTTAACCAGTCACGGCGCAGAAATGTTGGATTTTTTTTTTCCTTTGCCCCTCCCCCACGCTTCTCGGAGATTGTGTACACTTGCCGGTCACTGTCAAAGAAAGCGGATTGACAAGCTCCCAAATCTCCCTGTACTCTACGAAATGGTAAGTATTTTATATAAATATAGTGGTGTGTGACAACTTTTAAGAGTTATCTAAATATTTCACCTATTGATACTGTCATAAAGACGTATTTAGCTAACTTTGACGGGGGATTCCCTTTTTCGACTTGCCGGTCTGTGTCGCGAGTAAGCAATAAAACAAGAAAACTGAGCCACTAATGTTTCGCTTTTTCATTGTGATTATTTCATCTTAACTTTTAACTAAATTGTACCAAGTTCCACTGTTATGGTCCGGTACAGCGCCGTTATTACACATAGGTAAATAAAAGGTAGGCTAACTGAAAACACAGTGCCGATCACAACAATGGCGGCTGTGCTGTAAACGTCAAAAGAAACGTCGGGTCCGTCAAAAAAAGTCACTTAATTGACCAAAGACTATAAGAATATATACATAGCGCAAATTCTTGTCATTCATAAGTATTTCACTTAAGTCGATATGAGCTCGGTTTAAGTGACAATGTTATTAATCCACGGACAGCCATTGAAAATTTACCTAGTTAGTTACTATGCAAGACGTTTCTCTCACAATGTTTGTTAACCAGCAAAATGTCGCGTTTCCTATAATAGTATTGTAATAATTGTATCAAGTCTATTATTTCATGCACTTTAAATTGAAGCAATGGCTAATATGACATGTTTCTTTTTCTTTTTCATTCTTCTGTTACACTATTGCACAGAGCCAACATATCTAAATTTACAGTTAATGTCATATTAATATAGTATTAATATCAAAACTCTCCTTAAATAAAGGCAACCAAAAAGACAAAGTCCCACAAGGCAATGTCTGACTCAGAGTGGATGTCCCGCCTGAGGAGGTTTGCCAACACAGGAACCTGGCCTGCCGATGAAGGCAACAGACCTGCTCCCAGACAGAAGAAGTGGTATGAGCTGTATCAGAGGGTGAGAGTTGATCGATTTTGGATTTTACCATGTAATCTTACTGTACCATTCACTAATATTTTCTTCAAACAAAGGATAAGGTTAAACTTTTATAGAGTTAACTGAAATGGGCATTTTTTTTTTACCATTTTTAAGTAGCTGGAAAAAAAATGATGACTATTACATTTTTAACCAAATGATTCTCTTTATTTTTAGATTGAGAAATGCCCAATGCAGACTCATGGCCAGATGTCTTTGTTTGGGCAGGAGAGGAAGTGCCTGTGTGGATTTCATGTGCAGAAGGTAAAACTATAAGGATACAGTGTTTTTACTCATCAGTACACCACATAAAGCTGTGTCTACTCTGTTTAACAGCCGACCACATCGAGTGTTGCTCCCCGGCCAGGAGGGCAACCAACGGTGACTGTGGGCCGTGGTGAAGTTTCTGCACAGCAGACAGCAGCAGGCGGTCCGGTCCAGGGGGCAGCAGGAGATGCGGCTCAGGGGGCATCAGTAGGTCCTCCTGTAAGAGGCTCTGTTGGCCAGCAGACTTTAGCAGCAAGTCCAATCGAGAGGGCTGTAGGACAACAGAGTTCTCCAGCAGAACCAAGACCGGAGGGCCAAAAGAAGCGGCCTTATTTGACTTTGGCAATGGTAAACAGACGAATAATCTTACTCATAAACGGACCATGGCTGTGACAACTGTTTTGTACCTTAATGTATATTGACAATTGTATCCCTAGTACAGCTCTAACAAAGCCCTTTGCTTCTTTGCCTTTCAGTTTACTAAGTCAAGATTTGGTAGTGCCCAGTCTGCTGCTGCCAAGCCAAATCTAAGCCTGGCCAGAAGAGTAACCAAGGTAAATAGAGATTATGTAGTAACCTATAAGCTTGAGTCATTTTTTTGGTAAATAACTAAAACTGACTGCTCTACAGACCCAAGCCACAGTCACAGACCCCACTGAGGAAAGTACCAGCTCTCCTTCAAGTGTTCCCGTCCCAGTGAGTACTTTTTAAAAAACTACTCTTTTTGTAGAAGCATTTTTACAAATACTTTCTGAAGACATTACGCATAAACAATAATACATTTAAATTCCCTCGTTAACAAAATCAGATTTTAAAGTTGTAACAATACTATGGTAGTGTTTTATCTGAGTATTAGTTTAAGATTATATTCTCAAAGTCTTTCACTGATGTGAGTTCTATTCCTGCTGTTTCTTAAGGCTCCAGCTTCTCATGCAGTTGGTCGAGAGTCAGTGCCTGTCCCCAGTCCAGCAGCAGAAGTTGCCACAGTGTCTGTAAGTATTTAACATGTCACTTCATAGTGCGCAGAAGCTCGCAAGTCTTTAAGGTTAGTATTAAGTATTTTTGTCGTTGTTTTTTTATATTACAGACTGCTGCTGACTCTGGGACAGGAGCACTGACTTCAACAGCTCACCTGCCCCGCTTGTGGTCAGAGGGTTTGCCACCTGAAGACCACAAATGGATTGAAAAATTCCTCTTGAAGTTGGGGCCCAAGGGGAAACTTCAGCTTCAAGACCATCTGAAGCTCTGGTACTTTCCTCCTCAGCCAAGCAACCTGTACAACCAGGCTCCAGCACCAGACCGTTTTTTTGCCCACCCACTCTTTGTATGGATGCCATACAAATTGTGGAAGGTGAAGGTGGTCTGCCCTAATGCAGCCTGTGAGCAGCACCAGCTCACAGGGGCAGGGCTGCACAAGAGGGCACGGCGGGTCCTTGACGTGGACAGGACCTACAATATGGTGACGGAAACCCTGACCTGCACCAAATGTAGAGCCAGCCACGTTTCTTGGAGTCAGACTGTCCTCAGGCAGCTGGACTTGGCTCACAGGTCTGAATTCAGGGTCATCCTTACTCAGAAGTAAGTAATATCCCTTTTTCTCTCTTGCCTTGACAATAGAAATAAAAAAGACTAAGACTCTAACTAATTTATCTGTCTTTGACTCAGATACGCCTGTGACATCCGTGTGATCCGGCTTCTACGGGAGAGAGGTCTGGGTAACAGTCCAACACGGGTTTTAAAGCAGCTGAAAGAAAACCACTCAGAGGAGTGGCTTCATCGTGTTGCACGGTACACCACTGAGTGTGTTGACTTTCAGCAGCGCCCCGGACTGCTGCCCATGACTTTTCCTGAGCCCCCTGAGCCTGCTGTGGTGCCTAGCTGTAAGTGGCTCCTCTCCGTTTACAGTCAGGACATCTTGACAAGGCTCGAGGACATCAAAGCCCGGATCACATCCATCTACGGCACAATTCTGAAGATGGACTCAACAAAAAAGGTTTATATTTTTTCTCCTTCATTAATACAGGAAACTTATATTATTAACTAGTCCCATTGAATGAGGAGTCCTGAAAATAATCACAAAGGGCCTTTTAATTTTTTGTACTTTAGATTGTTAAGAAGCTGGCAGGCACAGCTAAAGGGACCGCTCTCTGGCTCACCTCTGTGGGAAACGAGTATGGTCAGATCCTGATCAGCGTTCTGACCGCTCAGGAGGGAGCAGGCCTGGACATGATGGCAGCAGACCTGGTGAAGCGGTACCAGCAGGCTGGTGTTGATCCCCCTGTTGCCTTGTATGTGGACTGCGACTGCTGCTCCAGTACAGGGGAGACCAGGCTGAAGACCAGGTTCAGTGGATGGCAGGACCTCATCATTCGTCTTGACATCTGGCACTTCATGCGCCGACTTGCCCTGGGGTGCGTGACAGATGCTCATCAGTTGTACCCAATCTTTATGTCACGCCTGTCAGCGTGCATATTTGAGTGGGATGCAGCTGATTTAGCTTTGTTGCGTGAAGCGAAGAAACAACAGCTTCAATCCCAGGGCTTGCCAGTCACTGATGCTGACATCAGCAGAAACCTGTCCAGGGAGGAGCTGGCTCTACACTGTCGGCGGAGAACCCGGGGTGAAGTGGCCACCACCCAGCTGCTGGAGGAGCTGCTGCTGGGGCTCATGGGAACCAGCGGTAATGACTCCCTTGGAGTTCCCCTGTTTGACATGGAGAGGATGGAGCACATCTGGAATGTCCAAAAGAAGCATGTCAAGTGCATCCAGGACCCACCAGGTGTGGCTCTCTACATCAAAACAGGAGAGCTCACAAAGGGAGGTGTGCAGCTACCCACCTACAGGTGTGCAAGGGGCTCTACATCTTTAGAGTCCTTTCATTTACACCTCAACCGCTTCATCCCAGGTTTGTGTTTGTGTTATAGTTATGTTAATGTGTCACAAAGTCTAAGAATAAAAATATATTTAAAGTTATGTACTAATATACTATGTCCTTGATCACCAATTTTACCTACTTACCTGTTTATCCCCAGGAACCAGTGCCAACAGCCTGAATTTTCAGGTTTACCTGCTGGAAGGACTCCACAGGTGGAACCAGGACCGTGGCACTGCTGCTCTGTCAACTGAGCCATCTCCTTTCCGCAGCTACTCGGGTGACCTGCTTCACTCTGTGAACACAAACTTCGAGAAGCTGTTCGGCAGGAAGTTGGTCCCAGAGTTCTGTCCACCCACACCTTACACTGGTTAGCATTACTGAAACCCACTTGACGTACAACTGAGATGAAAAAAAAATCATTCAAACAGTTTTCCTAATCATCCATTTGCCTCTGATGTTTCAGGAGAGCTCATAGGCCTGCAGTATCTGTTCCGGCAGACTGGTCAGGCACTGCAGGATATGCATCCTGATTCTGAGGAGACTGCTCAGCTTATTGAGGAGCATAATGTGGAGGAAGATGAAGAGGAGGATGAGGGCTTTGCTGAGGCAGCAGAGGACCCAACAGTGGCAAACCTGGAGGAGCCTCACACCCCTGCCCCTCTGACAACTGGCCCCTCCCTGTCCACAGCTCCCAGCACGACAGCTCTTTGCAGTTCCTCAACCCCATCATCATCGGGCACGTCCTTCACTCAGGCTCCGAGCACATTAACCATTGCTCCTGGTAAGGCTGAAAAGAAATCTCGGTTTTATATAGATAGTAGTATGACCAGGTGCGGTGTAATGAAAATGGGAATTGTAATTCAATCACAATAATCTTCCACCTCTATATCTGCAAGTCATTTTGTAGTTTTTTATATGTGTAGTAATATGGTGTTTTTTTCCCTATTGTGCATCACTAGCTCCTTGCTTGTCTGCAGTGGCCTCTGCTCCTTCCACTCTGCCTTCAACTTCATCCTCTGAGGCTGGCGTTGACGTGCAGGCTCATGATGAAGACATGGTAAGTGTTAACAATAAATATGCACTTGCATTACTGCACAAAAGTTTGATCACTTGCACTTTACTTTTTGCAATCAGAAACAATTTTTATCCATTTCACAAACTTAAAATGAATCAGATGGTTTTCAAAGAATGATCCACTTTTTTGCAACTGTCAGTCCTCTGCATGAACTCCTAATATGGCTGCTAATCTAAGTTAATCATTTTATAAGACTAATTGATTACAAAACACTTTTGAAACTGTGTGGCACAGCCTAAAATAGTTTTATTAATAAAGGAACACAAAGGGAGCATGGCAATCTTTAGGTTGAAGTTTCAGCACTTGTTTTGGGTTAACAGGCTCAAAATGGCAAGGAAAAAAAAGCTGTCTTTAGAGGCCTGTAAGTTTATTGTTGTGTTAAAAAAGTACAGCTATTTATTGCTAGAAATCATGAGACAGAACCTTTAAATCTCTTAGGAATTGGTTAACTACTCCCTTCAGAGAGCAGCACAAATTGACTTGAACAGAGACAGATATAGGAGAGGGAATCCTCGATGCACAACTGTGTAAAACAAATATCTAAAGGGTGCGTAGTTTAATACAAATAGGCCTTACAGGCCCTCAAACAGTGGTTGAGCAGTAGTATGTTTTTTCTATTTAATAAGGAACATCAGAAATGTGTCAAAAAAAGGTCAACGTGATTCAAGGATTTACATTAACATACTTTCAAATATGTTTCATATCTTCACAGGCTGTGGATGAGCAAAATGTGCCTGGCTACCAGCATGTGGACAGACTTGCTGAGTTTTTGGTGGAACTGCGGAGTCAGACATCTTTGTGTCTCACCAACCAGCAGGCCAGCACCATCAAAGCACTGTGGGAAAGCCTGGATGAGCACGACAAGCGGCGGGTCATATACGCAGCTCGACATCAGGAGAGACTCTTGAGTGGGCGGTTTCGAACACCGAAGAAGCCCACAACTACGCCTGGCGTTGAGAGCACCACCCGCTGCATGTTAGGAGCAAGTAGCTCACCTGCACAGTGGCCGGACTGCTGTCGGTTGGTGGAGAACATTTTTATAAGACTCTGCAACCTCCACCCAGGCCCAGTGAGAAGAGGGAAGAGGGCAGACTCAAGGTGGTCCCTTATCTTGAGGGATTACCACAAGATAAGGCAGCTGGTCCTAGGGAACTCGCTAGTGATGCAGCAAACTGAGATCCAACTGGTGGAGGTAAACCAGAACACCCTGATACAGTGGCACAATAACAGGCAGAAAAAACAGGAGCTGTCTGTGCTGCTTCAGGGTACCACCTTACCTCCAGCCGTCTCAGCTTCTGCGGAGCCTCTTCAGGATGCCAGAGTGCTACCTGCTCACCCTGTACCAGCACAGCAGGAGCATCAGTACTGGTTGCCTGAGAGCACAGCTGGCCAGGCACATCAGAGGCAGAGAGCTCCCAGTCAGGTCCAGCGCAACATCTTGCCTAAACCAACAGGCAAGAGGCCTTTGTTTGTCAGCCCCCCTGCACCAGGACCCTTGCTGACCACACAGCTTGTTGGGCCTGCAGGACAAAATGTGGGACTGGTACCAGTTGTCTTGGCAGTTTTACCGGGTACCAGTCCACAGACAGGAGCACCTACCAGCAGCACCATGGAAGGAGTGACTCCTAAAAGGCCGTACCAGCGGACAGTGGAGGCAAACACTTGCAAAAAGTGTGGTCAGTTCCGCACTGCTGACACTGGACACAGCCAGTACTATGGCAAAGTGTACTGTCCTTCCTTTGAAACCAAAACCAAGAAGCAGTGGTTGGAGGAAATGAGGAAGGCAGTACCCAAAAAATAATTTCAAAAATTATTTGTAGTGTAAATATTGTACATATTTTTGCAGTGTAAATATTGTATATATTTTTGTAGTGTTAATATTGTACATATTTTTGTATTGTAAATATTGTATATATTTTGTAGAGTTTCATATTGTAAGTTATTGTAAAGTATGAGTGTTGTTAGTATTATTTTAGTATTAGTGTTGTGAATAAAATAGTATAGCTGTTGTGTATATATGTGTGTAAAATGTGTTGCATTCAGATTTTTTTATTACCATAGTTTATTATCATAGAGGTGTTGTGTTTGTTCTTTTTTACATAATCTGTAATAAGTTGTTTCTCATTCTCTTCCCTGTGAATAAACAAAGCTCGAGCTAAAAGTGTATCTTTATTCAACACTGGTAAACACACACACACACACACAAAAAACATACCCATTGATTTTAACAACAGTCAACAACTGTAATAAAGAGTGTTATTTGTCAATGTTGCAATATCTATAAGATAATGATCTTTGATACAGAAAAAGAATTATGCTAGAAAGAGGGGTTATTTAGTATCGTATAAAAAGTGGTTTGCAGTAGACATCAGATAAACTCCTGAAGATCTCAGGTTGAGGAGCTGCTCTTCAGGTCATATGGTGGGCTTAAGGCAGCTTCTTTTCCTATAGAAAAAGGAAGAAGTAATCAACGATTATTTCCCATGATAAACATATTTAAAAAAATATTTTAACGTTATTAAAATGCATTATTATCATTTCAACATATGCATTTTCAAAAACCTACCATAAAGAGCGAGACATAATAAAGCAATCAGTTAGGAGCACGCTTGACCGCCATTAACCCTAATTTTAAAACTGGGGAATCCCTTTGTGTTGACCCGGAAGTGAGGTCCATATATGGGTATGTGCGTCACACGGCAAAAAGTGTAGCGTCAAGCTATCCGTTTATGAAGTTCGTCGGTTCGTGTCCCGTGCGCTACTTGTTCAAATATCTAAAGTTTTAAATCACCTTCTGTAAGCATTGAAAACACTCTTTTAAAAGTTAAATTGCTGAATAACCTCGGATTTTTTCGTTTTCTTTCTCTTTTTCTTCTTTTCCTCTCTTTTCTTCCCTTTTTCCTTCTTCCCCCTCCTCCCCCCTTCTCCCCCTTCTTTGACGGACGAATGTTCCCCAGCTTGAACGCAGCGCCTTAGACCGCTCGGCCATCCTGACCAGATGAGCGGCCCCGGTGGCCAGGCCCACCAGGCCTGCCTCGGCACGGCAAAACAGTCCTGAGCAAGCTTTTGAGGAAATCAAGTGCCAAACAGCTCCCGCTCCAAAGCAGATGGGGAGCTGATTGAAGCGCTCCGTTGCTGTTCCAAGACTTGGCTCTTGGAGTCAACCTCAATCCTGAGAAGGAAGCGGATCTAGCAAGGCTGTGAGTTCAAGTGAGGACAAACACTCACAACGGACTTACTGAACGGCAGACTGGTCCCATGGTGTAACGGTTAGCACTCTGGACTTTGAATCCAGTGATCCGAGTTCAAATCTCGGTGGGACCTTTGAGCAGAAGAGACCACGCTGGGTCTTGCTAGCCGTGTGTCAAAGCCACCCCAAGCCCACCCCGAGTGACAGTGGCAATCTCATGGCCTCTTTGTCATACACTGAATAAAGACTTGTAAACTGCTGTGGAGAACTTCTTCAAACTTGGTTGAGAGTGGCTTATGCTGTTGCTGCAGTTTGATCACTGTTCCAGGGCTGCCACCCCTCAATACTGACCACAGGCCAATGAGCACTGCATTCTCCACTGGAAGCCACAACACAGTCAGGCGCAGAGTTTCTGCACACCAACAAAATGCAGAGGTTTTGCGTGTGGGGCCAACATGAGGCACTCTGAACAGTGGCACACACTGCTCTGGTGATTCATGTCATGTCATGCACTCCATCACTGGTGACTCTGGGCAGGAGGAAGATTTCAACCCAACAGTGGCAGACTTGAACCACCAGGCATTGGCTGTGACTCTGCATAATCTGGGTAAACCCCAGAACATGGGGCCGTTTCTGTGCGGCGTGCACTAAAGGCAGCATCCTCGTTAGTATAGTGGACAGTATCTCCGCCTGTCACGCGGAAGACCGGGGTTCGATTCCCCGACGGGGAGACTTATGCTACCTACCAGCAGCTTATTCTTTGCCTACAGATACAGGGGCTTCATGCGTTCCGGACTGCTTCCTGGCCAGTGCCTTTTGCCTCTTTTCCCTCCTTTGCTTCCCTTGCTCTCAACTCATATCTAGGTTGCTGCATATGAGTCAAGGCCTGACCTAATGAAATGCCCATTGCATGTACATAAAAAACAAACAGACATAAAACAACAGCAGTAAATGTTATATAAGTGCATTTACAAAAAAAAGGAGAGAAAAAAAAAAAAGAAAAAAAGAAGAAGCAACAGCTGCAAAAAAGAGAGGGTGGAAAAAGCTCTGCACTGTGAAAAAAAAGACAAAGAAGCTCGCACAAGGTTCTGCATGGAGCCCGATGAGCGCCATGACTGAGCTTTTGTCGAGAGGCAAAGTAAGTGCCTGTGTTTCCGCCCGGTTTCGAACCGGGGACCTTTCGCGTGTGAGGCGAACGTGATAACCACTACACTACGGAAACTGACCACGAAAGCTATGCGGGGCATGCCCCGCCTAAGCGACCTCTCTACAGAACCGTCTGGGGGAGCTGTCCACAGAACCGTCTGCAGACCTGTCTACAAAACTGTCTGCAGACCTGTCTACGGAACCGTACGCAGACCTGTCTACCAAACTAGCGACATACCAGTTGCTGGAGAAAATATCAATGAGGCAGTGGGTAGTCGCGGGTCCATAGGATTAGCCCTGGGACCTTACACCTGTCAAGCGCAAGACTCGGGATCAATTCACCAATGGGGGGACTTGTGCTTCCCACCGGCAGCTAATTCTTTGCCCACAGATACAGAGGCTTTAAGCTTCCAGGTCTGCTTCCTGGCCAGTGCCAGGGTCCAATGACGTCACTGAGTTTTTGCTGAGAGGCAAAGGAAGAGAAGGTGTTTCCGCCGGTTTCGAACCGGGGACCTTTCGCGTGTTAGGCGAACGTGATAACCACTACACTACGGAAACGGACAACGTGCCGTGCCTTAACAACCCGTCTGCAGAGCTGTGTCCTGAACTTCCGACACGCCAGTTGCTGGAAAAATACCAATGAAGTAGTGGGTTTTCTAGCTGCCCATGACTATCTGCAGAGAATGACAACACTAGCTGGCAGCTACAATGGCGGCATCCTTCCGCACAGGCAAGATTGTGGTTGAAGTGCACTCCAGACCCTTTCAGTGCAAATAGAAGTCAAAGGACAGGGTGTCTTGAGGAAGAGCCCATGGCTTTCTGAGCGCATGTCTTCACCTGCCTTTGGTATAGCCCCGAGACCGCACACCTCAAAAGCAGGTCCCACCGAGATTTGAACTCGGATCGCTGGATTCAGAGTCCAGAGTGCTGACCATTACACCATGGAACCAGGGCAGAGGGCCAACACACAGTCATCAAACGCTCTCTGTATATGCACATGCCAACGCTATGTGCCTTTGTCTTCTTGCGCACAATGGGACACAGGGGACACTAAGAAACAAGAGTGAAACAGACGGCAGCATAGAAAGCAGGCCACACTGGCCGCGCACGCAGTTGGGCAGTCAACTGCTTGCTCCGAGCAGCATGTTGACAAAGCAGCAGTCAGATGCCTGACACGCCGTCGTGCTGTCGGTGTGCCTGCATTTAGACTGTCCCCAACTTTGGCTGTACTAGTCTTTGTGGGGCTTGAAATGGTCGTGGAGTAAGGCAGATGCTAATGTCATGCACCAGACAACAGGGCCAGGCAAAGGGAAAAGCACACACTGTCAGAAGTGGGATTCGAACCCACGCCTCCAGGGGAGACTGCGACCTGAGCGCCAGCAGCCGAAGGATAGTCCGGCAAGTGTATTCCAATATTGAAGATTACAGCCAATGGCAGTTTCGCAAATCCAACATTCTCCAACATTCTTGACCAATCACGTTTACCAATTCTTCCCCGAGTCCAACATTTAACCAGTCACGGCGCAGAAATGTTGGATTTTTTTTTTTCCTTTGCCCCTCCCCCACGCTTCTCGGAGATTGTGTACACTTGCCGGTCACTGTCAAAGAAAGCGGATTGACAAGCTCCCAAATCTCCCTGTACTCTACGAAATGGTAAGTATTTTATATAAATATAGTGGTGTGTGACAACTTTTAAGAGTTATCTAAATATTTCACCTATTGATACTGTCATAAAGACGTATTTAGCTAACTTTGACGGGGGATTCCCTTTTTCGACTTGCCGGTCTGTGTCGCGAGTAAGCAATAAAACAAGAAAACTGAGCCACTAATGTTTCGCTTTTTCATTGTGATTATTTCATCTTAACTTTTAACTAAATTGTACCAAGTTCCACTGTTATGGTCCGGTACAGCGCCGTTATTACACATAGGTAAATAAAAGGTAGGCTAACTGAAAACACAGTGCCGATCACAACAATGGCGGCTGTGCTGTAAACGTCAAAAGAAACGTCGGGTCCGTCAAAAAAAGTCACTTAATTGACCAAAGACTATAAGAATATATACATAGCGCAAATTCTTGTCATTCATAAGTATTTCACTTAAGTCGATATGAGCTCGGTTTAAGTGACAATGTTATTAATCCACGGACAGCCATTGAAAATTTACCTAGTTAGTTACTATGCAAGACGTTTCTCTCACAATGTTTGTTAACCAGCAAAATGTCGCGTTTCCTATAATAGTATTGTAATAATTGTATCAAGTCTATTATTTCATGCACTTTAAATTGAAGCAATGGCTAATATGACATGTTTCTTTTTCTTTTTCATTCTTCTGTTACACTATTGCACAGAGCCAACATATCTAAATTTACAGTTAATGTCATATTAATATAGTATTAATATCAAAACTCTCCTTAAATAAAGGCAACCAAAAAGACAAAGTCCCACAAGGCAATGTCTGACTCAGAGTGGATGTCCCGCCTGAGGAGGTTTGCCAACACAGGAACCTGGCCTGCCGATGAAGGCAACAGACCTGCTCCCAGACAGAAGAAGTGGTATGAGCTGTATCAGAGGGTGAGAGTTGATCGATTTTGGATTTTACCATGTAATCTTACTGTACCATTCACTAATATTTTCTTCAAACAAAGGATAAGGTTAAACTTTTATAGAGTTAACTGAAATGGGCATTTTTTTTTACCATTTTTAAGTAGCTGGAAAAAAATGATGACTATTACATTTTTAACCAAATGATTCTCTTTATTTTTAGATTGAGAAATGCCCAATGCAGACTCATGGCCAGATGTCTTTGTTTGGGCAGGAGAGGAAGTGCCTGTGTGGATTTCATGTGCAGAAGGTAAAACTATAAGGATACAGTGTTTTTACTCATCAGTACACCACATAAAGCTGTGTCTACTCTGTTTAACAGCCGACCACATCGAGTGTTGCTCCCCGGCCAGGAGGGCAACCAACGGTGACTGTGGGCCGTGGTGAAGTTTCTGCACAGCAGACAGCAGCAGGCGGTCCGGTCCAGGGGGCAGCAGGAGATGCGGCTCAGGGGGCATCAGTAGGTCCTCCTGTAAGAGGCTCTGTTGGCCAGCAGACTTTAGCAGCAAGTCCAATCGAGAGGGCTGTAGGACAACAGAGTTCTCCAGCAGAACCAAGACCGGAGGGCCAAAAGAAGCGGCCTTATTTGACTTTGGCAATGGTAAACAGACGAATAATCTTACTCATAAACGGACCATGGCTGTGACAACTGTTTTGTACCTTAATGTATATTGACAATTGTATCCCTAGTACAGCTCTAACAAAGCCCTTTGCTTCTTTGCCTTTCAGTTTACTAAGTCAAGATTTGGTGGTGCCCAGTCTGCTGCTGCCAAGCCAAATCTAAGCCTGGCCAGAAGAGTAACCAAGGTAAATAGAGATTATGTAGTAACCTATAAGCTTGAGTCATTTTTTTGGTAAATAACTAAAACTGACTGCTCTATAGACCCAAGCCACAGTCACAGACCCCACTGAGGAAAGTACCAGCTCTCCTTCAAGTGTTCCCGTCCCAGTGAGTACTTTTTAAAAAACTACTCTTTTTGTAGAAGCATTTTTACAAATACTTTCTGAAGACATTACGCATAAACAATAATACATTTAAATTCCCTCGTTAACAAAATCAGATTTTAAAGTTGTAACAATACTATGGTAGTGTTTTATCTGAGTATTAGTTTAAGATTATATTCTCAAAGTCTTTCACTGATGTGAGTTCTATTCCTGCTGTTTCTTAAGGCTCCAGCTTCTCATGCAGTTGGTCGAGAGTCAGTGCCTGTCCCCAGTCCAGCAGCAGAAGTTGCCACAGTGTCTGTAAGTATTTAACATGTCACTTCATAGTGCGCAGAAGCTCGCAAGTCTTTAAGGTTAGTATTAAGTATTTTTGTCGTTGTTTTTTTATATTACAGACTGCTGCTGACTCTGGGACAGGAGCACTGACTTCAACAGCTCACCTGCCCCGCTTGTGGTCAGAGGGTTTGCCACCTGAAGACCACAAATGGATTGAAAAATTCCTCTTGAAGTTGGGGCCCAAGGGGAAACTTCAGCTTCAAGACCATCTGAAGCTCTGGTACTTTCCTCCTCAGCCAAGCAACCTGTACAACCAGGCTCCAGCACCAGACCGTTTTTTTGCCCACCCACTCTTTGTATGGATGCCATACAAATTGTGGAAGGTGAAGGTGGTCTGCCCTAATGCAGCCTGTGAGCAGCACCAGCTCACAGGGGCAGGGCTGCACAAGAGGGCACGGCGGGTCCTTGACGTGGACAGGACCTACAATATGGTGACGGAAACCCTGACCTGCACCAAATGTAGAGCCAGCCACGTTTCTTGGAGTCAGACTGTCCTCAGGCAGCTGGACTTGGCTCACAGGTCTGAATTCAGGGTCATCCTTACTCAGAAGTAAGTAATATCCCTTTTTCTCTCTTGCCTTGACAATAGAAATAAAAAAGACTAAGACTCTAACTAATTTATCTGTCTTTGACTCAGATACGCCTGTGACATCCGTGTGATCCGGCTTCTACGGGAGAGAGGTCTGGGTAACAGTCCAACACGGGTTTTAAAGCAGCTGAAAGAAAACCACTCAGAGGAGTGGCTTCATCGTGTTGCACGGTACACCACTGAGTGTGTTGACTTTCAGCAGCGCCCCGGACTGCTGCCCATGACTTTTCCTGAGCCCCCTGAGCCTGCTGTGGTGCCTAGCTGTAAGTGGCTCCTCTCCGTGTACAGTCAGGACATCTTGACAAGGCTCGAGGACATCAAAGCCCGGATCACATCCATCTACGGCACAATTCTGAAGATGGACTCAACAAAAAAGGTTTATATTTTTTCTCCTTCATTAATACAGGAAACTTATATTATTAACTAGTCCCATTGAATGAGGAGTCCTGAAAATAATCACAAAGGGCCTTTTAATTTTTTGTACTTTAGATTGTTAAGAAGCTGGCAGGCACAGCTAAAGGGACCGCTCTCTGGCTCACCTCTGTGGGAAACGAGTATGGTCAGATCCTGATCAGCGTTCTGACCGCTCAGGAGGGAGCAGGCCTGGACATGATGGCAGCAGACCTGGTGAAGCGGTACCAGCAGGCTGGTGTTGATCCCCCTGTTGCCTTGTATGTGGACTGCGACTGCTGCTCCAGTACAGGGGAGACCAGGCTGAAGACCAGGTTCAGTGGATGGCAGGACCTCATCATTCGTCTTGACATCTGGCACTTCATGCGCCGACTTGCCCTGGGGTGCGTGACAGATGCTCATCAGTTGTACCCAATCTTTATGTCACGCCTGTCAGCGTGCATATTTGAGTGGGATGCAGCTGATTTAGCTTTGTTGCGTGAAGCGAAGAAACAACAGCTTCAATCCCAGGGCTTGCCAGTCACTGATGCTGACATCAGCAGAAACCTGTCCAGGGAGGAGCTGGCTCTCCACTGTCGGCGGAGAACCCGGGGTGAAGTGGCCACCACCCAGCTGCTGGAGGAGCTGCTGCTGGGGCTCATGGGGACCAGCGGTAATGACTCCCTTGGAGTTCCCCTGTTTGACATGGAGAGGATGGAGCACATCTGGAATGTCCAAAAGAAGCATGTCAAGTGCATCCAGGACCCACCAGGTGTGGCTCTCTACATCAAAACAGGAGAGCTCACAAAGGGAGGTGTGCAGCTACCCACCTACAGGTGTGCAAGGGGCTCTACATCTTTAGAGTCCTTTCATTTACACCTCAACCGCTTCATCCCAGGTTTGTGTTTGTGTTATAGTTATGTTAATGTGTCACAAAGTCTAAGAATAAAAATATATTTAAAGTTATGTACTAATATACTATGTCCTTGATCACCAATTTTACCTACTTACCTGTTTATCCCCAGGAACCAGTGCCAACAGCCTGAATTTTCAGGTTTACCTGCTGGAAGGACTCCACAGGTGGAACCAGGACCGTGGCACTGCTGCTCTGTCAACTG